>NC_086451.1:329131398-329433117 GCF_028390025.1 Pseudophryne corroboree
GTATAGGTATTTCACAAGATATATGTATTTTTTTATTTTTCTCTGTGTTTTTCATTCACATTTTACCTCAGATATCCTCTGTTTGTGCTGTCACACTGCACGGGGGATTTGTGTTAGGTATTATATCTGCTGATATTGTACTGTGTCGCCCGTGGTTTACGCTTTCATATCATGTCAGCTACAGGGGGCGATGGATCTAGGGCTGATTCTGCCGTGCACGTTTATGATGTCCCAGATGCATTTGTGGATAACATGGCTGTGGAGGGTTCAGGTTTTGGGGGTTCTGTACCCCCCAGTTAGTTTGTAACAATGGAGGCACATCAGGGCCCGCCTTGGTCTGCCTTTTCTAATTTACTGACTATGCTCGTAACTAGACTTGCGCCCCCTATGGGATCTCCTGTGCCTTATCAGCCTTATATGGTCCCTAAAGTTAATCCGCCATGGACAGAGGCTCTGTCCACTCAGTTGCAGCACTTGAACAACTCTTTGGATAAACGTATTCCTGACCCTCGCCCATCGAAGACTAAACCTAAGAAGTTCTCTAAGCGGGCTGTTACTTCCTCTCAATCCACACATGTTCCAGATATCTCTTCTGATGAAGATGGCGTGTATACTGACCCCACAGACTCTGATCATGACGTTTCTGATGGGGAATCTGTTTCACAGGTGGATGTTCCTGATCTATTAGAGGCTATCAGGCTCATTCTTCACATTGATGATGATCCTGAGCCTGCTACTACATCTAAGAAACCGGACAGGTTCAAACGTCAGAAGGTTACTAAATTGGTTTTACCTCATTCTGACCACTTGGTTGTCATACGTCAGGAAAGAAATTCACCCCGCACAAGAAGATGCTAGCCCGCTATCTCCTTGCGGCAGAATTGAGTAAAAATTGGGAAACGCCACCGCCGGCTGGTGGTGTCATCTGCTATGCCTGTCACTACCGTTACTTCTCTCAAGGAGCCGATGGATAAGCATGTGGAGGCTGCTTAAAAGCTATCTACACCCTTGCAGGGGCTGCGCATAGGCCCACCATTGCGGCTACTTGGGTCGCAGAAGCTATTGAGGCGTGGGCTTAGGAAATAAAGGCTGAGTTTCCGTCCAATTTTTCTGAACATGCCAGACAATGTCTCTCTTATATTATCATGGAATCTCATTACATTAAAGAAGCAGCTTCAGATGCAGGTGTTCTGGCAGCCAAGGCTGCTACGACATCCATTTTGGCTCGCCGTATTCTCTGGTTGCGGTCCTGGTCGGTGGACTTGGACTCTAAGGAAACCCTGGCGGTGCTCCTGTTTAGAGGAAACATCCTCTTTGGTGAGGATCTCAACAAGATTGTCACTGACTTTGCGTCTGCTAAGACTGCATGTCTACTTAGTACTACTCCTTCGGCCCCAAAGGCTAAGAGTACTTCCTTTCGTTCCTTTCGCTCTCCGGGTAAAGCAAAGGGTCAGGCGTACGCGAAACAGTCTCCCACTTCCAAAACCACCAAGCCTAAACGTGCCTGGGCTGCCTGTCAGCCGTCTTCCAAATCTGACAAGCCTGCGGCATGTCGGGGCGGGCCTACCCCGGTGGATCCCAGGGTGGGAGGCCGACTTCTACAGTTCACCCAGGAATGGTTGAAGATCACTTCAGACGCTTGGGTACGGGAAGTCGTCACTCACGGATACGCTATTTCCTTCAAGACACGTCCCCCTCCTCGCTGTTGCCTGACGGACATCCCTTCGGATCAGGTGAAGGCAACAACTCTCCGTTTAGTGGTACAATCCCTCCTGGACACCGGAGTGGTAGTGCCGGTGCATCTGGCTCAGAGGGGCTATTCAATCCTGTTCCTAGTCCCCAAACTGAATGGTTCCTCCTGGTCCATTCTCAACCTCAAAGTTTGTGAGGGTCTCCAAGTTTCGTATGGAGACCCTTCGCTCTATTGTCCCGGCTTTTGAACCAGGGAACTATATGGTATCCCTGGATATACTGGATGTTTACCTGCCTATCCCTATTGCCATGTCACATCAGCAATACATGCGGTTTGCTATTGGCAATCGCCATTACCAATTCCGGGCCTTACCGTTTGGTCTGACCACGGCTCCGCAAATTTTCACCAAGGTCATGGCAGTTATGACATCTTCACTCCGCCGTCGGGGCATCCGGATCCTGGCGTATCTGGACGACCTGCTGATCCTGGCCAATTCCCCAGAAGTTCTCCTCCATCACTTGGATCTGACAGTCCAGTTTCTGCAAGCCCACAGATGGCTCATCAACTGGAAGAAATCATCCCTGGTCCCTGCCCAGAGCATGATGCATCTGGGAGCGTTGCTGGACACACACAACCAGAGGTTGTTTTTGTCACAGGAGAAAATCCTGACACTTCAGGACAAGATACGTTGCTTCCTCTCTCGTCCGCATGTGTCGATACACTCGGCGATGCAAGTACTAGGCCTCATGGTGTCGGCTTTCAACATGGTGGAGTATGCTCAATTTCATTCCCGTCCTCTGCAGAAATGATACTGGCCAAGTGGGACGGCCTGCCTCACCGGATCAGGTCTCAAATGAGCTCCTTGTCTCCGGAGGTCCATCTGTTGCTGACCTGGTGGCTGCAGGACCAAAGATTGAGCAGGGGTCATCCCTTCTGGATCTCCAACTGGGTCCTTCTGACGACGGATGCCAGTCTGAGAGGTTGGAGTGCGGTGTTGAAGAAACACTCTCTTCAGGGTCGGTGGACCAGGGAGGAGTCTCTCCTCCCGATAAACATTCTGGAATTGCAGGCAGTGTTCAATGATCTGAAACTGGCCCGTCATCTGGTACTGCACAGGCTTGTTCAAGTACAGTTAGACAACGCCACCACAATGGCGTACATAAATCATCAAGGCGGCACTCGAAGCCACATGGCAATGATGGAAGTGTCAAAGATTCTTCAATAGGCGGAACGCCATCTACCAGCCATATCGGCAGTGTTCATTACAGCGGTCCTCAACTGGTAAGCGGACTTCCTCAGTCGCCAAGGAATACTCAAGCGGAGTTCGTGGACGCACTGGCAATTCCATGGAGCTTTCGGCTGCCGTACGTGTTCCCTCCGGTGTCACTCCTGCCAAGAGTAGTGAGGAAGTTCAAGCAAGAAGGAGGAATCCTTCTTCTAATAGCTCCAGCATGGCCCATACGGCATTGGTTCTCAGACCTACAGGGTCTGTCGCTAGAGCGTCAGCTTCTGCTTCCGCAATGACCAGACCTTCTCGTTCAGGGCCCAGGATTTGGCCAGACTGGCTTTGACGGTGTGGCTCTTGAATATTCCGTACTGAGGGCCAAAAGATTTTCTGAGGTGGTCATCAAACTATGTTGAAGGCCCGTAAGCTGGCTTCTGCTCGGATTTACCATAGGTTCTGGAATTCTCACTTTGCTTGGCGCACATCTAACAATCATGACATTTACAAGTTTAGTACGGCCAAACTTTTGGCCTTCCTACAACAGGGCCTGGACTTGGGCCCTCGGCTGGCCCTCCTCAATGTTCATATTTCTGCCTTGTCGGTATGGTTTCAGAGAAAAATTGTGACTCTGCCTGATGTTCATACATTCACTCAGGGTGTTTCACGGATTCAACCTCCCTATGTACCACCTGTGGCTCCTTGGGATTTGTCGGTGGTTCTGGAGGCTTTGCAAGAGTCTCCGTTTGAACCTTTTGAATCTGCGAACCTTAAGTGGCTTTCCCTCAAGGTCTTGTTTCTGCTGACTATTGCCTCTGCTAGATGGGTATCAAATTTGGGTGCCTTGTCTTGTAGGTCCCTCTATCTGATTTTTCACCATGACCGGGCAGTTCTTTGAACGCACCCTGGTTATCTACCTAAGGTGGTGTATTCTTTCCACCTTAACCAGGATATTGTGGTTCCGGCCTTTGTCTCTCTGGATTTATCCTCCAAAGAGCGGTCTTTGGATGTGGTACGGGCTCTCCATATCTATGTGAAGAGGACAACCTCCGTTAGGAAGTCTGATTCTCTCTTTGTACTGTTTGGTTTTCCGAAACGTGGCTGACCTGCTAACAAGCAGACCTTGGCCAGATGGATTAGAATGGTGATTGCACTCACATGCTTATGTACAGACTGGCCTTCCAACTCCTGCTACCATCAAAGCCCATTCTACTCGGTCTGTTGGACCTTCTTGGGCCGCCTGCCGTGGTGCGACCCTTGAACGATTGTGCAAGGCGGCTATGTGGTCCTCAGTGAACACGTTCATAAGGTTCTATGCCTTCGATACTTCCGCCTCCCAGGATGCTTCCTTTGGACGCCGGGTCTTGTGCCCGCTACAGTGCGTCCCCTCCCATAAGGAACTGCTTTAGGACATCCGCAATGTTATTCCCTGTGGAATACCAGTGTACCCCGCTGCAGAAAAGGAGATTTATGGTAAGAACTTACCCATGTTAAATCTCTTTCTGCGAGGTACCCTGGATTCCACAGGGCGCCCACCCTGACGCACTTAGCTTCTTTGGGTTGGTATGGCATTAGCCGCTGATACCTTCTCCTGTTGTGAGAATGTGGTGTCTGTGGCTACTAACTGTTGTCGTTTCTTTTACCTGCTACTGCATTGGACTGGTTGACAAAACTGAGCACCTGTGCACGGAGGCAGGGTTATAGAGGAGGCAGCGCTGAGCATCTTGGGAACAGTCAAAGCTTTTAGCCTGTTGGTGCCTCGAATCAAGATCCTACTCTACACCCCGATGTTATTCCCTGTGGAATCCAGTGTACCTCGCAGAAAGAGATTTAACAAGGGTAGGTTCTTACCATAAATCTCCTTTTTCTCACGAAAACACACAGGTTCCGTGAAACCTTTGTTTTTGGCAGAAATGGACCAGTTTTCAGAAGAAATCGGGGCTTTTTCCGGGTACTTGGTTTCGCCATGCCTGAGACAGGTGATACAAAATCCCTGAAAAGACGCGGCTCACGCAGGCTTATCAGGGCTAATAGTATAGCGAGACAATTAGCCGTGGTAATTGATCGTGGCTAATTGGTTACCACCACTGACTGCTATAGTTGCTGTCATTTAGCAATGTTAAAGACTAGAATAATTGGTGAATGTTCAGTTTAAAGCATTGTCACTCTTTTGAGCTGTATTAAGTTATAGAATATATAAGAAAAATGAGGAATAAAGAAAACCACAGTTTTGGTACATAGGACAAAGCTGCACTAATACTGCACAGTTTTTTTTTGTTTGTTTTTTACTTTGTACATGTGCAGAAGAAGACAGCATGGGGTAAATTTACTAAGATTCGTAATTTCCGAAAAAAGGTCAAAGTTCAATCACGAATGACATCGACAGTGTAAAACTGCAACTTTTTGAATTGATTACGATGGATTTACTAAGCTGTCGTATTCGGGTTTTTCTTTTCTTCCGATGTCGATGTCATTCGTTTTTTTTTACCTATTTTTACGGCAGTGATTAGCAAAACACTGCCGACTTTTTTTACAATCAATCTCGGCCGGATCTGTGTGATCCGTGCTGGTGTTTATTTTTTTTATTTTTTAAATTAAACACTGTAAAATCATTAAAAAAAAATGTGTGGGGTCCCCCCTCCTAAGCATAACCAGCCTCGGGCTCTTTGAGCCGATCCTGGTTGCAAAAATATGGGGAAAAAAATGACAGGGGTTCCCCCATATTTAAGCAACCAGCATCGGGCTCTGCGCCTGGTCCTGGTCCCAAAAATACGGGGGACAAAAAGAGTAGGGGTCCCCCGTATTTTTAAAACCAGCACCGGGTTCCACTAGCTGGACAGATAATGCCACAGCCGGGGGTCACTTTTATATAGTGCCCTGCGGCCGTGGCATCAAAAATCCAACTAGTCACCCCTGGCCGGGGTACCCTGGGGGAGTGGGGACCCCTTCAATCAAGGGGTCCCCCCCCCAGCCACCCAAGGGCCTGGGGTGAAGCCCGAGGCTGTCCCCCCCATCCAATGGGCTGCGGATGGGGAGGCTGATAGCCTTTGTTGTAAAAGAAAAGATATTGTTTTTAGTAGCAGTACTACAAGGCCCAGCAAGCCTCCCCCGCATGCTGGTACTTGGAGAACCACAAGTACCAGCATGCGACGGAAAAACGGGCCCGCTGGTACCTGTAGTACTACTACTAAAAAAATACCCAAAAAAAGACAAGACACACACACCGTGAAAGTATAATTTTATTACATACATACACACATACATACATACTTACCTTAAGTTCCCACGCAGGTCGGTCCTCTTCTCCAGTAGAATCCAAGGGGTACCTGTTGAAGAAATTATACTCACGAGATCCAGGGGTCCAGGCTCCTCGGGAAATCCAGGGGTAATCCACGTACTTGCATAAAATAAGAAAACGGAAAGCCGAGCCACGAACTGAAAGGGGCCCCATGTTTTCACATGGGACTCCTTTCCACGAATGCCAGAAACCCACTCTGACTGATGTCTAAGTGGGTTTCTTCAGCCAATCAGGGAGTGCCACGTTGTAGCACTCTCCTGATCGGCTGTGTGCTCTTGTCCTCACTGACAGGCAGCACACGGCAGTGTTACAATGTAGCGCCTATGCGCTACATTGTAACCAATGATGGGAACTTTCTGCCCTGCGGTTGACCTAAAGTGACGTCACCGCTGAGCAGAAAGTTCCCATCATTGGTTACAATGTAGCGCATAGGCGCTACATTGTAACACTGCCGTGTGCTGCCTGTCAGTGAGGACAGGACCACACAGCTGATCAGGAGAGTGCTACAACGTGGCACTCCCTGATTGGCTGAAGAAACCCACTTAGACAGAAGTCAGAGTGGCTTTCTGGCATTCGTGGAAAGGTGACCCATGTGCAAACATGGGGCCCCTTTCAGTTCGTGGCTCGGCTTTCCGTTTTCTTATTTTATGCAAGTACGTGGATTACCCCTGGATTTCCCGAGGAGCCTGGACCCCTGGATCTCGTGAGTATAATTTCTTCAACAGGTACCCCTTGGATTCTACTGGAGAAGAGGACCGACCTGCGTGGGAACTTAAGGTAAGTATGTATGTATGTGTGTATGTATGTAATAAAATTATACTTTCACGGTGTGTGTGTCTTGTCTTTTTTTGGGTATTTTTTTAGTAGTAGTACTACAGGTACCAGCGGGCCCGTTTTTCCGTCGCATGCTGGTACTTGTGGTTCTCCAAGTACCAGCATGCGGGGGAGGCTTGCTGGGCCTTGTAGTACTGCTACTAAAAACAATATCTTTTCTTTTACAACAAAGGCTATCAGCCTCCCCATCCGCAGCCCATTGGATGGGGGGGGACAGCCTCGGGCTTCACCCCTGGCCCTTGGGTGGCTGGGGGGGGGACCCCTTGATTGAAGGGGTCCCCACTCCCCCAGGGTACCCCGGCCAGGAGTGACTAGTTGGATTTTTGATGCCACGGCCGCAGGGCACTATATCAAAGTGACCCCCGGCTGTGGCATTATCTGTCCAGCTAGTGGAGCCCGGTGCTGGTTTTAAAAATACGGGGGACCCCTACTCTTTTTGTCCCCCGTATTTTTGGGACCAGGACCAGGCGCAGAGCCCGATGCTGGTTGCTTAAATATGGGGGAACCCCTGTCATTTTTTTCCCCATATTTCTGCAACCAGGATCGGCTCAAAGAGCCCGAGGCTGGTTATGCTTAGGAGGGGGGACCCCACGCAATTTTTTTTGAAAAAATAAGCACTTTCCCACCCCTTCCCACTGATATACATGCACGGATCTCATGGATCCATGCATGCCTATCCAATCACGAATAAAAAAAGCAGGTCTGTTTTTTTTTAGCACTTTTTTACGAGTTGTAATTTTTCACGGCAGTGTTTGTTCTTTTTTTGCTTTGCACTTCTTAGTAAATGACCGAGATTCATACTTAAACAGCCGCGTTTTGACCGATGGTGTATTCATTCGTAATTTTTTACCTGAACTTGCAAAAAATTACGAATGCCCTCATCACTGCCGTGATTAGTGCTTAGTAAATTACCGAGATGACACTTTGATGAAAAAACGGCATCTCGGTCAAAATCGGGAGCTTAGTAAATATACCCCCATGTGTTGATCCTAACTGTGTGGAGTTTGTATATTCTCTCCGACCTTGCGTGGGTTTCCTCCCACGCTCCAGATATATTCCGGTAAGTTAGTTGGCTCCTATCAACAATAAATGAAACCTGTGTATGTACATGTGTTTAGGGCAGACTTGATAGGCCAAGTGGTTCTTATTTGCTGTCACATTCTGTTTCTATGACCACCTGCATTGCTCATGTACATTCCTTGTGTTAATTTTGCGGAAGACATGTTTGTAATATCAGTAATGCTTAAAGCTTTAAACACTTGAATATAAGGAGGAAAAAGACAAATAATACAAGGGGAATAAATCAGGAAATTAAATATAGTGCTATGTGTTGTTTGAGTGTCTTGCTTAGGGCCCCATGAGGTCTAAATCCACCTCAGCGCTGCGCGGCAAGCACAGCGAGCCCGCAAGGGGAGTCTTAGCGGTCACCTCGCTGCCGGCATTCAGGCGGGTGGGATGCCAATATCGGGATTTTGACAGCCGGTATCCCGTTCGCCGTACTCCATACCGAACCCCTCCAATCCATGATACTGATCCTGCATCACACGACTTACATATTACTCTGATGTCAGGAGATCTGTTCTACTGTGATATCTCTTGCCGTTCCCCAACGCTACATCTTGATTGACTGTACTACAGCTATGGTGATTGGGGGCTGATGTACTAAGCCTTGGAGAGTGATAAAGTGAAGAGAGATAAACTACCAACAAATCAGCTTCTGTCATTTTTCAAACACAGCCTGTAACATAATAGTTAGGAGCTGATTGGATGGTAATATGGGGCAGATGTATTAACCTGGTGTCAAAGTAGAAAAATATTGTAATGCATATACCCTGTACTAACCGCATGCACATGCCCGCTGCGCGTGCACTCAGTCCGCCGTGTGTGCACATATCCGCAATTTGCGTAGGATCGCTCCTGCAATCATGCGCGTGGTATGGGTATTTACGGCGGAGTTTGTGTGCGCGTAGAGGGTTATTAGAACATTACATATTTAACCCAAATAGTGCATTTTGTACACATAGTTCCCCTACACCACATCAGCGAGTATCAACAGTTTAAACAGTTACAGGACTAAGGGATTCACCTTTGCATGATAGGAAGGGTCAGATAAAGGTTGGAAGGTGATGTCTAGTATCCAGCTGTAGGGTATTTTAAGGGTAACATTCCGGTGTCGGTTAGAGAAAGATCGCATGTTCCAGCGTATAGTTATGTGCAAAAGTAGAATATAGATATTAACTGTATTTACTGTATATTATGTATGCGGCGGGAATCCAGAGGATACCACCCATAAGAGCAGTTGGGGAAAGACATTGCACATCTTTTCAAATCAACCTATGACCTCTCCTGTAATGTAAGGATACATCTCTGTGTCCAATGGACAATGAAATTACAGTGACCATTGTATTGTGTATGTAAGTTGTGTATAAAAAGCCCATTGTTGCCTGGCCGGTCAGAAGACTCTGAACGCTTTCTACCTGACAAGTGGAGGACCGGACGGGTTGCGCTTGCGAACATTCTCACGTATGTACATTCTCTGTAGCCATTACTCTGTTTTAGATTTATCTTGTTAGCCTGTAGTGTATGATTTGTACTGTTTTACCTTTTGAAATAATCCACGGTGGCCTTAGAACCCTGTGGTTTCAACTACAAATCGGTGTTGTGTCCTCACTTTCCTGCAAGGGTTTAAAGCGTATATAACTGTATAAGGTTTATAAGTATTGATAAGGTGTACGCACTGCGGGTACTTTATACCGTAAGCGCTACTTAAGGTTTAACGTATAACATCATTGCAGTGCTTTGCTGCATAAAGGTTTAAAGTGTAACCATATCATTACATTGTATTACTGTACTTATAAGGTTTAAAGGTTATCAATTGTGTGTGCGCACGCTGTGCGTACTCTGTACACTCAGCGCGGCGTGTGTACGCCAAGTATGTACCACGTACGGGACTCTGTACGCAAATAGCGTACAAAGTGCGTAGCACGTGTATTCACTCTAACGGCCATAGCGGCTCCACGGTAAAAGTGTATCTAGAGGTATAGCTTTATGGTTTAAGATAATATCGACATTATCAATTGGGGTCATCGTCCGGTTTTTCCTCATACCCGCAGCCTAGCAGGTTTACGCAGACTTTATCTATCAGCAAAGGGCGGAAAGGTATTCCCCGTAAGCCTTCTCTTGGTTGGTGGATACACTTTTGCTGATTAGATAAGCGTCTGCCCTGCATGGTTTGTAGGGATGCTGGTGGGATCCGTAAGGTAAGAACGCAAAGCTATTTTTAAAGTATGTAAATTTTTGTTTGGCGCCAAATGCGCACACATCACACGCATACACCTGTATTTTGTACATTGCATATCTGCTCGCATTATTGCCATCAGTATTGATTATTAGATTAATTTTGACCTGTACTGAAAAATTTGTTGCTATTTAGTTAAAATATAGAGTTAATATTTAAGAAATAAGTGTAAGGCGCACATGCAGCCTGGCCTAGTTGTAAAGGTTTATACAGAAGAAACTGTGTGCTGTGTTAAGTGAGCGATTATAGTTAATATCGCTTACATTTATAGAAGTGTGGGATTTGTACTATTGCGGACGTACGGTCTTTTGTACACGTGTCTCGGACAAAGGACGGGACTACGTACACAACGTAAAGACGTACGCATGATCGCGTGTTTACACAACGTGCGTAAGGATACGGCCGCTAAGTACAAATTACACAATAGCATTGTTTAGTTTAGGCGCGAGATGGTTACCACGCGATAATAGCACAAATTGTTCAGTTTCCAATATTTAGTTTAAAAAAAACCTTTTTTACTGTATTACCTCTGGGGAAAGCTATCAGTTAACAGGAAAGGATATTTTTCTGATCAGAAAACTATAGAATGTTAGTGTGGGCTGAAAAAGGTGTGAATGTATTGAACCCCGCTTGGTGAACTTGGTGATCTTGGTGAAACTTGGTGAAGCACGGTCTAGGTGAAAACGTGGTGAGCACGGTCTAGGTGAATACGTGCAACGGAGTGTGATAGAGTTTTCGTGATATTACGCTCCGGCTGTTTTGGAGCACAGTGTGAAGGCTCCAGTGATCCTACCACTTATAGATAGCAAGTGTCTATGAGCAGTACGATTGGACCGCACGGTTGTGTGGGCAATACGCGGTGCAACGTGATACGAAGTTTTGCATATTTGTGCGTAAATCTCGTCATCATACGCGTTGTGTGAAGCACATGCAAGTGTGATTTGTGTAAAATAAAGGTTTAGGGAGTTTTCGCTGGTCCCTCCAGAGGCAGATATTCACTGGGTACCTAAAGGCCCAGGGGATATAGGCCGAAGTAGGGCCTGCAACGGCTACACGTGTCTGCTAAAAAAGGCGGATCCGTGATACTCGGAGCAGAAGAAGTTAGTGGAAGAACTTTGAGGACTTCCACCAGTAGACTACTGTGTTTGGTGCATTTTAGGAAGTTTTCCCGTGTTAAAAAGGTCCACAATGGAAGCCAAGTGCACAACACAGGGACGTTCCGCAGTCAGGGTTCAGACAGCAGAGTTGAGACCCAGGGGGTCAGCTCGGTTAGTAATGTGGGGGAAGTATGGTCCCCACACTGAGACCTTTTGTGATGAATGGACACGAATGACTGTGGGGGATAAAGCACCATTTCCTGGGATAGGTAGTTTTGACTCAGAGGTATTGCATAATCTAAGGATTAGGATCTGTCTGATAAAATTCAGAAAACAATGGATTAGACACACAACATGTTTAAATTTATGGCAGCAAGAGGGCGATATGCAGAGGGAACTAGCTTACACAGCCGGTTCCAAACCTAGCAGGAAACTGATGGCAACCGCACCACCACCACCGTATATTACAGGGGAGAAAGTGGCTACAGGCAATGGCATACTGATATATGATAAGAGTAAAGTTGATAAATATATTAATGATGATAAAAGTAAAGCTGATAAATGTATTAATGCTAACCCGTGCAAGTTGTATCCCATCTTAAACTTCCCTCAGGAATACGAGCAAGAAGATGAACCCAGCACGATATCGGCACTTTCTCTAGCAGCCACCATACAGGACACCCAGGTGGGCACGGCCCAACCGGTAAGAATAGTAGTAAAGCCCCCTAGCGAAGGGATGAGTGAGGTCGTGTCCACAGGTAAGTACGGTACTGTACATTATGCAGAGACAATTGCACCTCACATTGTAGAAGCAACTCAAAATGATGTAATTGAACTAAATCCTGTCAGGGTGATCGCAGTCCCCAATGGGAGGACTGACGCTCAGGGAATCACTCCCATCAGGAACATTGCTATGCATTGTCCTTGGTCCCGGGCAGAATTGAGGACAATTATGTCTGAATTTCCCGATCCCAGAAAGGATCTAGTCGCATGCCAGAGGTTTATTAAAGAATTAGGTAATGCCACCGAACCCACAAACAAAGATTGGCGAACAGTGCTACGAATATGTTTACCTTCCAATATTGACCCCGCGAAATTCATTACTGATTGTAAATTAGACGCAGAAGTACCTCTCACTGAAGAGTACACTCAGGAGAATGTACGACAAATCAATCTGCAATTAGGAGTATATTTCCCTACTGTTGTCAAATAAAACAAAATCTTTTCCATAAGACAAAAAGAAGGTGAAACGGCAACTGAATATTTCCATCGAGCACTGCAGGAAATGTCTACATACACTGGGATCGAGGACATTAAGGACAATGTACATCACAGGGAGGTAGCTGTGTCAGTATTAATGGACGGGTTAAAAGACACACTAAGAACCAGGGTACACACCTCTCTACCTAACTGGATAGGTATCTGGGTGGCTGCATTAAGAGAGTCCGCTATCGAGCATGACCGTAATATCCAGAGAACCAGGGAAGCACAGGGAGAGCGGTTGATGGTGATGAGCATCCAAGCACTGGAAGAAGCATCAACTCGACCAAAACCCCAGGCCCCTAGCACATGGAGGAAGCCAAGAGTTTGTTATCTGTGTAAAAGGGAAGGGCATTATGCCAGCAATTGTAACAGCATACATAAATTCAGACCCCCTAGACAAGAACACGAGCAAAGTTATGATACATGTAATTGGGATCAGGGATCACATAGGAAAAATTTTGGGCCACACCTGTAGTCTGCAGCCAGTGAAGTTGATTGCTAGCCTTGGTAGTAAACCTGAGGTCACAGTTGATGTAGCTGGTAGATCATTCCTTGTAGATACAGGGGCGGGCAGGTAAACTCTGTGATTTATCTTTAAAGTCTCCTCTTCATCTCTGACGTTCACCGACAGATTTACAGCTCAAACGTCACATATCTACTCGGTCTTTTCAGAGGTCTGCCCAACCCCAGTATATCTCACCAGCATCACTGTGCCTGGCCATGCACAAAGGGTGAAGAGTGGAAATACTGGTGAAGGGAAACTGTGCATAGATACCGATAGACATGATGGTGTGACAGCCTGATGGTGAACTCAAATCTGACAAATTTTCTTTTTATTATTTTCTCTCTCTCTCTCTTTTTCATTTTTCCCACGGATGGTTTACTTCACACAACAGTTAAACACATTGTAATGCAAGATTTATGTTCCCTACAGAAAGGTCGCTGACTCGGAGAGAACATCGTATCACTGGAGTGTCTGTTCCAGGAAGGTTGAGAGGCAGGACTGTTGTTACGGCACCTGAGCACGGAGAACTACAAGACCAAAGGCGGTTGTCGAACCAATTTTTCTTTTTCCTTTTTATTATTTTCTCCATCTCCCATTACCTTCCTCCCCCCCCCCTCTTCTTGCTCCCTTTTTCTCTCCCCTTAACAAGATGGACTTACCCCAAGAGACTGCATTCCGGGTTTTCCTGTTGACCCTGTTGTTGACTAGAGCAGTCTGTTTCGGTGAGAGTACCAGAGAGGTCGAGAAAGGATCTGGAATGGGTTCTGATGGCAAGGACGGATTTGTAGAATTCCAAGAGCAACACATCCACCGAGCATAGGCGAGTATCAGAAAACGATCTGGTAGTCAGGAAACTAGGAGACACTGTGAAGGGTTATTGGCTGAGGAAAATTGTATTTGTAGAAACTGTGAAAACATAGTTGAGGACGGGTGCATCCAGAGATGTCAGTCCAGCCTTAATATCAACATGGACCGTCATCCATTGAGTGATTATCACTCATTAATGGGTAAGGTTTTAAACCAAATAGAATGCTGGGTGTGCTCACAAGTACCTCAAGGTCAGAGCAAGTCAGGACTAGTACCGTATCCCTTAACAATAGATGAGGTACTCGAATTACGGGGTGGGAGACTGGTGGACAAGAAATTTAATATTTCTAGGCCCCCTAGTTTGAAGCTCCACCAGTACCATGTGGATAGATCCTTAATATGTTTCAACATTTCCAATTCCCGAAAGCCGGGAAATTGGGAAGTGACATGGAATAACCAAACCATGGCATTTTCACACAGAGCCGACAGAATACCCGTAGACTCTGAACTTATACGCCAAATAGCCGACGGTGGAAGGTATTTTTGGTATAGGTATACTCTAGGAAGTAGGACCATGCGGGTTGGAGAAGTATCACCAGGGTACTGTGCGCATATCATACAGCCTGATACGTGTACTTAACAGATGAGAGAAGTAGGGATAGGATTTTTCACTTGGAAGGTTTCAATGTGGTAATGTCATATTCTGTGCCATATGTTCTCCCCGATGATGCTTATTTCACATGCGGGAGGAAGGCGTATAAGTGGCTTGCCCCAAACTCAGAGGGGTTGTGTTACATTGGAAGAGTGTTGCCAGAAGTTATGACCATAACCCATGATAAGATGAAAGACGTTCACCGCAATGCTCAAGCTCCTTATACTCATACTCACTATGAACACATCGTTAAGAGACACCTTATAGATAGGACAGAGCACGCAACCTCTGATTTGATCCACCGGGATTCAATTCCTACTCGCGTTAGACATCACCCGTACCGCCAGAGGAATTATAAATTATAGGTATATCCACGCGCTAGCGAACCTAATAGATAATATCACCGAGATGTATGATGACACCTTCAGGTATACAGGGAGGGAGTTGCAAGCTTACAAAACGGAACTGATCCAGCACAGGATGGTTCTCAATTATATCACAGCGGTGACAGGTGGGTACTGTGTCACGTTGGCAACCCAGTATGGTGTGAAGTGCTGCACGTATATTACAAACAGCACTGATGACCCAACCAAGGTCATAGATCAAAAGATGGACGATATCTTGCAATTGAAGTGGGTGTTCCGGAGGAGACACAACCTTACCCTTACTGCTGTGAGTAATGAACTGACCGGCTGGGTCTCATGGTTGAACCCACACAATTGGTTCTCAGGTTTAGGAGAATGGGCTCAAAATGTTATCGTGAATGTAGGAAAGTTTCTCTTTTGTATCCTGGGAGTTGTCATAATGATTGGTTTGATATTTAGGTGTGTTCGAATTTTAACGCGGCGCAAGCGTGGTACCAAAGTGATGAGTTTGAGGAGCGGGGGCATTGTTACAGCAACTGATTTAATTTATGACCCATCAGTAGAGACAATGTTGTGATAAAACGTGATTCCACGGTCCGTTTCTTTCACCCGTTTCTCCTTTGTTTTCCCTCAGCAAAAATACACCCATCCGGAGAAGACTTCAATCAACACCCAAGAATGATTACGCAAATGTTATGTGAATGTACTTTTGATATGTTTCTTATCTTCATCTCTACAACCTTCAGGTAGTCACACACATAGTCTACAGGTGATATCCACATATTAGCATTCATATGTGTTCCCCCCCCATGTATCATCAACTAAATGTGCACCCCATTTGTTGGAACAAGAAGCCGAAAAGAACTCTGTAGTGTTTGTTGGCCCACTTACAGACCCTTAATACGGGATGAGAAGGATTTAATGTATACTTCGCAATACCTCGAAGCTTATCTAGAACATATACGGCACAATGATACATGCCCCTCAGACATGGATTTCATACATACATGCTTTTACTATCCCACTAGGTCATACATTTCCCGCCTACACCTCTCCTCCTACCATCCAACCATCTAAGGATAATGTATTGTATATTTTTATCCAATCATCTGTAGATATTGTATTGTATATTTTTCTGTTTAATGTTTAGATAGTGGCAGTTATTGTTGACTGCCAAAGGGTGGACTGTCAAAGTCAAAAAATATTGTAATGCATATACCCTGTACTAACCCCATGCACATGCCCGCTTCGCGAGCACTCAGTCTGCCGTGCATGCACATATCCGCAATTTGCGTAGGATCGCTCCTACGATCATGCGCGTGGTATGGGTATTTACGGCGGAGTTTGTGAGCGCGTAGAGGGTTATTAGAACATTACATATTTAACCCAAATAGTGCATTTTGTACACATAGTTCCCCTACACCACATCAGAGAGTATCAACAGTTTAAACAGTTCCAGGACTAAGGGATTCGCCTTTGCATGATAGGAAGGGTCAGATAAAGGTTGGAAGGTGATGTCTAGTATCCAGCTGTAGGGTATTTTAAGGGTATCATTCCGGTGTCGGTTAGAGAAAGATAGCATGTTCCAGAGTATAGTTATGTGCAAAAGTAGAATATAGATATTAACTGTATTTACTGTATATTATGTATGCGGCGGGAATCCAGAGGATACCACCCACAAGAGCAGTTTGGGAAAGACATCGCCCATCTTTTCAAATCAACCTATGACCTCTCCTGTAATGTAAGGACACATCTCTGTGTCCAATGGACAATGAGATTACAGTGACCATTGTATTGTGTATGTAAGTTGTGTATAAAAAGCCCATTGTTGCCTGGCCGGTCAGAAGACTCTGAACGCTTTCTACCTGACAAGCGGAGGACCGGCCGGGTTGTGCTTGCGAACATTCTCACGTATGTACATTCTCTGTAGCCATTACTCTGTTTTAGATTTATCTTGTTAACCTGTAGTGTATGATTTGTACTGTTTTACCTTTTGAAATAATCCACGGCGGCCTTAGAACCCTGTGGTTTCAACTACAAATTGGTGTTGTGTCCTCACTTTCCTGCAAGGGTTTAAAGCGTATATAACTGTATAAGGTTTATAAGTATTGATAAGGTGTACGCACTGCGGGTACTTTATACCGTCAGCGCTACTTAAGGTTTAACGTATAACATCATTGCAGTGCTTTGCTGCATAAAGGTTTAAAGTGTAACCATATCATTACATTGTATTACTTATAAGGTTTAAAGGTTATCAATTGTGTGCACGCGCGCTGTGCGTACTCTGTACACTCAGCGCGGCGTGTGTACGCCAAGTACGTACCACGTACGGGACTCTGTACGCAAATAGCGTACAAAGTGCTTAGCACGTGTATTCAGTCTAACGGCCATAGCGGCTCCACGGTAAAAGTGTATCTAGAGGTATAGCTTTATGGTTTAAGATAATATCAACATTATCACTGGAGAAGGCATAAGGCAGTGATAAACCAGTGATATGTGCAAGGTGATAAAGGCAGCAGCCAATCAGATCCTAACTGTTAATTTACATATTGGAGCTGATTGGCTGCTGCCTTTATCACCTTGCACATATCACTGGTTTATCACTTCCTTATGCCTTCTCCAGGTTAATACATCTGCTCCTTTATCTCTCTCCACTTTTTCACTCTCCAAGCCTTAGTAGATCTTCCCTAATTAAAGAGTAAACCAATTATATTATTTTATGATCACCATCATTTTTAAACACGTGAAGAGAGGTACTTGGGTATATGCATTATGTGTAGTTAAAGAGGCAATTTTATGAAGCAATAAGTAATTTATTATGTTTTCATTTTAATTTACTTAAATTGACAAGTTATAAGAAGAAAGTTAGCAATTTCCTATACTTCATTAGGCTATTATTAATTAAGTATATTTCTGCACAGTATCACAATATCATGTGAAAACCATGGCAACCACAGTCATATTTCGGAAGAGTTAAAAAAAAAGATAATCCAATGCTGTCTGAGAAAGTACTGAACGTAAAGAAATAAAAAAAGACTATTGGGCTGATTCAGTGGTGAACGCTATTCACACTGCCGCTGAATCTTTGTACCCAGCAGCTGTGCTTATATATGAAAAAGCCGTAGAAGGAGTCTTAAGTATTAAGATGCCCACTTCAGGCTTCTGTGATCTGCTGCTGCTTCCAAATATGCGTCATTGGATCATCTGCGTCACCACTGGACCTTTTAATAACCCTCAGTTACTCAGGATGTCTAGTCAAATAATGCTGCCAGGGCCAGTGAAACTGTGACTGAGGATGCAGCCACTGGCTTCAACATGGACAGAACATGGGGCGGACATGCCCCCATTTTGTGGAATGCTGCCCGTTGTTGTTCTCAATGTCAATCATGCTGTTGCTTTTGGGGCACTTTAAGCGCCATCACCGACCCAGATCTGCCCATCCACATTGTGGCTCCTGCCCATCACAAATCTAAAAACATCAGAGATTTGTGTAAACATCGGCTTTACCTAAATCTCTCTATGAGGCCCAATGTAGGCTAGCCGTTATATAGAATGACCACTTGTGTGTGTCCTATTGACTCCTGCCAAATGTTTCAGCATTCTTACAGGGCTCACACTAAGGAACACAGTCCATGGTCACTATAGTATGAAAAATTACTTTATATTGTACTAGCTGGAGTACCCGGCGTTGCCTGGTATTTTAAGAATGTCTGTTTACCAAAATAAATTGAAATATTAAACACACAGTATAAATAACATTGTAGATAGCTGAATACCCGTGCTTCGCTAGGGGATGACTATGGTAAATGAGAATGATAGTTGTTCGTTAATTTACGTTGGTTGGAGATCTAGTATATAGGCATATCTTGCTTCCCTGACGCACTTTGTGTAGTGGGCGGACCCATTTTTGGTCCCTCAAGGGACCCTGCTCTTCCCACTATACATTTCAAATTTTTTTAGTTGCCTTGACCGTGTTTTAATACGCTTGTATGTAAAATTTCACGATCTTCGTATGTAAACTGTGGATTTGTATAGAATGGCAGAAGGACAGAAGTTCAAATTTTCGCTGTTATATATTAAATAAGTACCTAGATAGATCCTCCTCCCCCAAACACTCCACAGTTTCGTATATAGGCCCTCATTCCAAGTTGTTCGCTCGCAAGCTGCTTTTAGCAGCATTGCACACGCTAAGCCGCCGCCTACTGGGAGTGAATCTTAGCTTAGCAAAATTGCGAACGAAAGATTCTCAAAATTGCGAATAGAAATTTCTTAGCAGTTTCTGGGTAGCTCGAGACTTACTCTGCCACTGCGATCAGTTCAGTCAGTTTCGTTCCTGGTTTGACGTCACGAACACACCCAGCGTTCGCACAGACACTCCCCCGTTTCTCCAGCCACTCCCGCGTTTTTCCCAGAAACGGCAGCGTTTTTTCACACACACCCATAAAACGTCCAGTTTCCGCCCAGAAACACCCACTTCCTGTAAATCACATTACGATCACCAGAACGAAGAAAAAACTTTGTAATTCCGTGAGTAAATTACCAAACTTCTTAGCAAATTTACTTGGCGCAGTCGCAGTGCGAACATTGCGCATGCGCAGTTTGCGGAAAATTGCTGCGATGCGATGAAAAAGAACGAGTGAACAACTCGGAATGACCCCCATAGCACAGCACATTATGTATCTCCTGATATACTCTGTGCTGCTGGGGGACCGTTCTACTTCCACTATATAACTCTTAGTGTGTGGGTTCGTTCTACCTCCATTCCCCTCCTCACATCATGTTACTGCCCCTGTCACATGCAGCCCTGTCATCACTGACATATCATGCATGTCCTGATATAGTCTGTGCTGCTGGCCCACCCCTAGGAGTGCTAGTGGTGTGTTTCCCCCACAGTGTTTGTTTCCAGAATGTAAGTAATATGTGTAGCAAGTTTGGTGTAAATATCTCCAGGCATTCCAGAGTTATGCTGTCTGTTGAAAAACTTTGTGCTGCTGCCTCAACCCTAGGGATGCTAGGGGTGTCTTACCCCCACAGTGTTTGTTCCCAGCTTGTAAGTCATATGTGTACTAGTGATGAGCACCGGAAATTTTTCGGGTTTTGTGTTTTGGTTTTGGGTTCGGTTCCGCGGCCGTGTTTTGGATTCGAACGCGTTTTGGCAAAACCTCACCGAATTTTTTTTGTCGGATTCGGGTGTGTTTTGGATTCGGGTGTTTTTTTCAAAAAACCCTAAAAAACAGCTTAAATCATAGAATTTGGGGGTCATTTTGATCCCAAAGTATTATTAACCTCAATAACCATAATTTCCACTCATTTTCAGTCTATTCTGAACACCTCACACCTCACAATATTATTTTTAGTCCTAAATTTGCACCGAGGTCGCTGGATGGCTAAGCTAAGCGACCCAAGTGGCCGACACAAACACCTGGCCCATCTAGGAGTGGCACTGCAGTGTCACGCAGGATGGCCCTTCCAAAAAACACTCCCCAAACAGCACATGACGCAAAGAAAAAAAGAGGCGCAATGAGGTAGCTGTGTGAGTAAGCTAAGCGACCCTAGTGGCCGACACAAACACCTGGCCCATCTAGGAATGGCACTGCAGTGTCACGCAGGATGGCCCTTCCAAAAAACACTCCCCAAACAGCACATGACGCAAAGAAAAAAAGAGGCGCAATGAGGTAGCTGTGTGAGTAAGCTAAGCGACCCTAGTGGCCGACACAAACACCTGGCCCATCTAGGAGTGGCACTGCAGTGTCACGCAGGATGGCCCTTCCAAAAAACACTCCCCAAACAGCACATGACGCAAAGAAAAAAAGAGGCGCAATGAGGTAGCTGTGTGAGTAAGCTAAGCGACCCTAGTGGCCGACACAAACACCTGGCCCATCTAGGAGTGGCACTGCAGTGTCACGCAGGATGGCCCTTCCAAAAAACACTCCCCAAACAGCACATGACGCAAAGAAAAAAAGAGGCGCAATGAGGTAGCTGTGTGAGTAAGCTAAGCGACCCTAGTGGCCGACACAAACACCTGGCCCATCTAGGAGTGGCACTGCAGTGTCACGCAGGATGGCCCTTCCAAACCCCCCCCCCCCCCAAACAGCACATGACGCAAAGAAAAATGAAAGAAAAAAGAGGTGCAAGATGGAATTGTCCTTGGGCCCTCCCACCCACCCTTATGTTGTATAAACAGGACATGCACACTTTAACCAACCCATCATTTCAGTGACAGGGTCTGCCACACAACTGTGACTGAAATGACGGGTTGGTTTGGACCCCCACCAAAAAAGAAGCAATTAATCTCTCCTTGCACAAACTGGCTCTACAGAGGCAAGATGTCCACCTCATCATCATCCTCCGATATATCACCGTGTACATCCCCCTCCTCACAGATTATCAATTCGTCCCCACTGGAATCCACCATCTCAGCTCCCTGTGTACTTTGTGGAGGCAATTGCTGCTGGTCAATGTCTCCACGGAGGAATTGATTATAATTCATCTTAATGAACATCATCTTCTCCACATTATCTGGATGTAACCTCGTACGCCGATTGCTGACAAGGTGAGCGGCGGCACTAAACACTCTTTCGGAGTACACACTTGTGGGAGGGCAACTTAGGTAGAATAAAGCCAGTTTGTGCAAGGGCCTCCAAATTGCCTCTTTTTCCTGCCAGTATAAGTACGGACTGTCTGACGTGCCTACTTGGATGCGGTCACTCATATAATCCTCCACCATTCTTTCAATGGGGAGAGAATCATATGCAGTGACAGTAGACGACATGTCCGTAATCGTTGTCAGGTCCTTCAGTCCGGACCAGATGTCAGCATCAGCAGTCGCTCCAGACTGCCCTGCATCACCGCCAGCGGGTGGGCTCGGAATTCTGAGCCTTTTCCTCGCACCCCCAGTTGCGGGAGAATGTGAAGGAGGAGATGTTGACAGGTCGCGTTCCGCTTGACTTGACAATTTTGTCACCAGCAGTTCTTTGAACCCCAGCAGACTTGTGTCTGCCGGAAAGAGAGATCCAAGGTAGGTTTTAAATCTAGGATCGAGCACGGTGGCCAAAATGTAGTGCTCTGATTTCAACAGATTGACCACCCGTGAATCCTTGTTAAGCGAATTAAGGGCTCCATCCACAAGTCCCACATGCCTAGCGGAATCGCTCTGTGTTAGCTCCTCCTTCAATGTCTCCAGCTTCTTCTGCAAAAGCCTGATGAGGGGAATGACCTGACTCAGGCTGGCAGTGTCTGAACTGACTTCACGTGTGGCAAGTTCAAAAGGTTGCAGAACCTTGCACAACGTTGAAATCATTCTCCACTGCGCTTGAGACAGGTGCATTCCACCTCCTATATCGTGCTCAGTTGTATAGGCTTGAATGGCCTTTTGCTGCTCCTCCAACCTCTGAAGCATATAGAGGGTTGAATTCCACCTCGTTACCACTTCTTGCTTCAGATGATGGCAGGGCAGGTTCAGGCGTTTTTGGTGGTGCTCCAGTCTTCTGTACGTGGTGCCTGTACGCCGAAAGTGTCCCGCAATTCTTCTGGCCACCGACAGCATCTCTTGCACGCCCCTCTCGTTTTTTAAATAATTCTGCACCACCAAATTCAAGGTATGTGCAAAACATGGGACGTGCAGGAATTTGCCCAGATTTAATGCACACACAATATTGCTGGCGTTGTCCGATGCCACAAATCCACAGGAGAGTCCAATTGGGGTAAGCCATTCTGCGATGATCTTCCTCAGTTGCCGTAAGAGGTTTTTAGCTGTGTGCGTATTCTGGAAAGCGGTGATACAAATCGTAGCCTGCCTAGGAAAGAGTTGGCGTTTGCGAGATGCTGCTACTGGTGCCGCCGCTGCTGTTCTTGCAGCGGGAGTCCATACATCTACCCAGTGGGCTGTCACAGTCATATAGTCCTGAGCCTGCCCTGCTCCACTTGTCCACATGTCCGTGGTTAAGTGGACATTGGGTACAACTGCATTTTTTAGGACACTGGTGAGTCTTTTTCTGAGGTCTGTGTACATTTTCGGTATCGCCTGCCTAGAGAAATGGAACCTAGATGGTATTTGGTACCGGGGACACAGTACCTCCAACAAGTCTCTAGTTGGCTCTGCAGTAATGATGGATACCGGAACCACGTTTCTCACCGCCCAGGATGCCAAGGCCTCAGTTATCCGCTTTGCAGCAGGATGACTGCTGTGATATTTCATCTTCCTCGCAAAGGACTGTTGGACAGTCAATTGCTTGGTGGAAGTAGTAAAAGTGGTCTTACGAGTACGACTTCCCCTCTGGGATGACCATCGACTCCCAGCAGCAACAACAGCAGCGCCAGCAGCAGTAGGCGTTACACGCAAGGATGCATCGGAGGAATCCCAGGCAGGAGAGTACTCGTCAGAATTGCCAGTGACATGGCCTGCAGGACTATTGGCATTCCTGGGGAAGGAGGAAATTGACACTGAGGGAGTTGGTGGGGTGGTTTGCGTGAGCTTGGTTACAAGAGGAAGGGATTTACTGGTCAGTGGACTGCTTCCGCTGTCGCCCAAAGTTTTTGAACTTGTCACTGACTTATGATGAATGCGCTGCAGGTGACGTATAAGGGAGGATGTTCCGAGGTGGTTAACGTCCTTACCCCTACTTATTACAGCTTGACAAAGGCAACACACGGCTTGACAAATGTTGTCCGCATTTCTGTTGAAATACTTCCACACCGAAGAGCTGATTTTTTTTGTATTTTCACCAGGCATGTCAATGGCCCTATTCCTCCCACGGACAACAGGTGTCTCCCCGGGTGCCTGACGTAAACAAACCACCTCACCATCAGAATCCTCCTGGTCAATTTCCTCCCCAGCGCCAGCAACACCCATATCCTCCTCACCCTGGTGTACTTCAACACTGACATCTTCAATCTGACTATCAGGAACTGGACTGCGGGTGCTCCTTCCAGCACTTGCAGGGGGCGTGCAAATGGTGGAAGGCGCATGCTCTTCACGTCCAGTGTTGGGAAGGTCAGGCATCGCAAACGACACAATTGGACTCTCCTTGTGGATTTGTGATTTCGAAGAACGCACAGTTCTTTGCTGTGCTTTTGCCAGCTTGAGTCTTTTCATTTTTCTAGCGAGAGGCTGAGTGCTTCCATCCTCATGTGAAGCTGAACCACTAGCCATGAACATAGGCCAGGGCCTCAGCCGTTCCTTGCCACTCCGTGTGGTAAATGGCATATTGGCAAGTTTACGCTTCTCCTCTGACAATTTTATTTTAGATTTTTGAGTCCTTTTTTTACTGATATTTGGTGTTTTGGATTTTACATGCTCTGTACTATGACATTGGGCATCGGCCTTGGCAGACGACGTTGCTGGCATTTCATCGTCTCGGCCATGACTAGTGGCAGCAGCTTCAGCACGAGGTGGAAGTCTATCTTGATCTTTCCCTATTTTTGGAACCTCAACATTTTTGTTCTCCATATTTTAATAGGCACAACTAAAAGGCACCTCAGGTAAACAATGGAGATGGATGGATACTAGTATACTTATGGATGGACGAGCGACTGCCGACACAGAGGTAGCTACAGCCGTGGACTACCCTACTGCGTCTGCTGCTAATATAGACTGGATGATAATGATATAAAAAATATATATATATCACTACTGCAGCCGAACAGGTATATATTATATAATGACGGACCTGCTGGACACTGTCAGCACTGCAGACTCCTAAAGTAAGCTACTAGTATCAAGAAGATAGAAAAAAAAAAACACCACAGGTAGGTGGTATACAATTATGGATGGACGAGCGACTGCCGACACAGAGGTAGCTACAGCCGTGGACTACCGTACTGCGTCTGCTGCTAATATAGACTGGATGATAATGAGATATAAAATATATATATATCACTACTGCAGCCGGACAGGTATATATTATATAATGACGGACCTGCTGGACACTGTCAGCTCAGCACTGCAGACTCCTAAAGTAAGCTACTAGTATCAAGAAGATAGAAAAAAAAAAACACCACGGGTAGGTGGTATACAATTATGGATGGACAAGCGACTGCCGACACAGAGGTAGCTACAGCCGTGGACTACCGTACTGCGTCTGCTGCTAATATAGACTTGATGATAATGATATAAAAAATATATATATATCACTACTGCAGCCGGACAGGTATATATTATATAATGACGGACCTGCTGGATACTGTCAGCTCAGCACTGCAGACTCCTATAGTAAGCTACTAGTATCAAGAAGATAGAGAAAAAAAAAACACCACGGGTAGGTGTTATACAATTAAGGATGGACGAGCGACTGCCGACACAGAGGTAGCTACAGCCGTGGACTACCGTACTGCGTCTGCTGCAGTGCTAATATAGACTGGATGATAATGATATAAAAAATATATATATATCACTACTGCAGCCGGACAGGTATATATTATATAATGACGGACCTGCTGGACACTGTCAGCAGAATGCGTTTATAGAATAAAAACACCACACGACGAGTGTTTAACTTTTTCAGGCAGACAATCACAATATACTGGTGGTCAGTGGTCACTGGTCAGTCACACTGGCAGTGGCACTCTGGCAGCAAAAGTGTGCACTGTTAAAATATGTACTCCTGCTATAACTGCTCCCCAGTCTCCCCCACAATTAAGCTGTGTGAGCAGTGAGCACTCAGCACAGTCAGATATACAGTATTACATAGATGATGCAGCACACTGAGGCTGAGCACAGATATGGTATGTGACTGTGTCACACTGTGTATCGTTTTTTTTTTCAGGCAGAGAACGGATTAATTAAACTGGTGGTCACTGGTCACACTATCAGCAAGTAGTACTCCTAATATGCTCCCCAAAATTAGTAAATCAAGTGTCTCTACTACTCTCTAGTCTACTCTAAACGGAGAGGACGCCAGCCACGTCCTCTCCCTATCAATCTCAATGCACGTGTGAAAATGGCGGCGACGCGCGGCTCCTTATATAGAATCCGAGTCTCGCGATAGAATCCGAGCCTCGCGAGAATCCGACAGCGGGATGATGACGTTTGGGCGCGCTCGGGTTAACCGAGCAAGGCGGGAAGATCCGAGTCTGCCTCGGACCCGTGTAAAAAGCGTGAAGTTCGGGGGGGTTCGGTTTCCGAGAAACCGAACCCGCTCATCACTAATGTGTACCAAGTTTGTTGTAAATTGGTCTAGGCATTCTGGAGTTATGCTGACTCCTGAAATACTCTGTGCTGCTGTCCCACCGCTAGGGGTGTCTAACCCCCACAGAGTTTGTTCACGGATTGTAAGTCAGATGTGTACCAAGTTTTGTGTAAATTGCTCCAGGCCTTCCACAGTTATGCTGTCTGCTGACATACTCTGTGCTGCTATCCCACCCCTAGGGGTGTCTGACCCCCACAGTGTTTGTTTCCCGAGTGTAGGTCATATGTGTTCCAAGTTTGTTGTAAATTGGTCTAGCCATTCGGGAGTTATGCTGTCTCCTAAAATACTCCGTGCCACTGTCCCACCCCCTAGGGGTGTCTAACCCCCACAGAGTTTGTTCCCAGATTGTAAGTCAGATGTGTACCAAGTTTGGTGTAAATTGCTGCAGGCCTTCCACAGTTTTGCTGTCTCCTGAAATAATTTGTGCTGCTGTCCCACCCCTAGGGGTGTCTAACCACCACAAATTTGTTCCAAGACTTTAAGTCAGATGTGTACCAACTTTAGTGTAAATTGCTCCAGGCCTTCCACAGTTTTGCTGTCTGCTGACATACTCTGTGCTGCTGTCCCACCCCCTAGGGGGGCTAGGGATGTCTGACCCCCACAGTGTTTGTTTCCCGAGTGTAAGTCATATGTGTACCAAATTTGTTGTAAATTGGTCTAGCCATTCGGGAGTTATACTGTCTCCTGAAATACTCTGTGCCGCTGTCCCACCCCTAGGGGTTTCTGACCCTCACAGTGTTTGTTTTCAGAGTGTAAGTCATATGTGTACCAAGCTTGTTGTAAATTGCTGCAGGCATTCCAGAGTTATGCTGTCTGCTCAGTGCAGCATACTCAGTGCTGCTGCCTCACCCCTAAGGGTGCTAGGGGTGTCTTCCTCCCACAGTGTTTGTTGCCAGATTGTAAGGCATATGTGTACCAATTTTTTTAGTACATTGTTCCAGCAATTCCGGAGTTATGCTGTCTTCTGATATACTCTGTGCTGCTGTCTTCCCCCCTAGTGGTGCTAGGGATTTCAAATAGTTTTAGTTGCCTCCGCCATGTTTTAACCATGTTCTAATATGCTCGTATGTAAAATTTCACGATCTTCGCTTGTAAACTGTGGATTTGTATAGAAAGACAGGACAAATTTTCATTTTTATAATAATAATAATAATAATAATAATTTTATTTATATAGCGCTCTTTCTCCCATAGGACTCAAGGCGCTTAACAGATACATAGCATAATATAGTACAGAAAATAATGAAGTACATTTTCATAAAATATAGAAGCATGAAGATACTAAAAGGGACAATTATGGGAATGCTTGAGTAAACAGAAAAGTCTTGAGTCTACTTTTGAAGGATTCTATAGTTGGGGCCTCTCGCACTGTGCGGGGAAGTGAGTTCCATAGAGTCGGAGCCGCATGACTAAAAGCTCGACCCCCAGATGAATTACGGTAGATTCTAGGTACTGCTAAAAGTACCTTTTACATATTAGATATTTGCCTTTCCCACCTGTATGTGAATATAAAACACGTTACTATCTGGCCAAGCTCCATACGCTGTTCTTTTTTGGATTACAACATGATTTCACAATGTAGGTTCAAGTATCTGTGTGTTGAAGTGCCTGGGATATAAAATAGTATGGCACATCATGTACTGGATACAAATGCATCATCATAACACTAGCAAACAAAAACTCTAGCCTTTTCTAAATGAAAAAATGAAACGTCTAATAGGTACTCATATAAAAACTAATTACAAATCTATACACATCTGTAGCTCACTGCTTGCTCTGTACATACTGTAGTGCTTTTACCTGAATTGCAAAGAGTGTTCCAGTGATTAGTTTTTTTTACATATTTTATATTGATTATAGTTAGAGCGCTATGTGTCGTTAGTGTGAGTGTTCCATTAAATCCAATTTGGATATACTGAATGGGAACAAATATTAAGTTTATACATCCATTACCGAAAAAATGCCTCATGATGTGAACTCTGAGTCAGCAACCCTTTCAGTTCGGTCTATAAACCTCATATAGTCTGAGGATTGTCCGTAATATAAACCATAACATCTTAACACTTAATTATAATAAATAAAGACACGGAGACTTGAATTTGGCAGAAATTGTTAGCTATTTATTTAAGTGAACCATTAACTGTGGATAATTAAACTAAAGTATGGTGGCCAGAAAGAACGGCTAAAACAACCCTATCCCATAAACAAACTATCTTATAAAAAACTGACGTAAACCTTCCAACAAACAATAGGTATCCGCTCAACCTCCATCCTGACTACCCACCCGTGAAGGTGATGAGGCTGCCACCCGAGAAGGCGGTCCAGCAGATGTAAAACCAGTCAGCGAAGGAGAGCGCACCTAAAAATCAACCACCAAACGACCTCCAATCCACTCTTTAATACAACAAATGTTAACTTGCCGTTCTTTCCCGCCACCACCAAACCGTGACAACCCACATCACGAAAATAGCCAACGCAACAGCATAAAACAAACACCACCGGTAGGGAGGGAGGGTGGGACGACAAAAGCAGAAGAGGCTGACCCAGCCCCTTCACCAGGCTTAAGAAGCCTTTCCACCTACCCCCAACATTTATTACTATTGGCTAACCATAAACTCCCATAATGCCTTACCGTCCTGCCTCCCAGACTAGCTGAGGTTTAACCCACTCCTCTCCTATTCTGTCAATTCGTTCTCCGACTATCCATAATCAAACTTTTAAGTATTTTGTATTAAAAATGAATTTGTTTTCCCACATTCATGGAAACGTGTAGGTTAGTCTGCAGATAAGCCAGACATGTGATAGTATAATACTAAGTGACACAGCACTTCTGTTCTCCTTAAACATGAATAGAACATTTGGGCAGGCTTTCTTTTGAGATTGTTTTAGACATTTGGGGGTGTAATGTTTTCTCTAATAATAGAAACAGTTTGGGTATTTATATAAATCTGTATATGTGTGTGTGTATGTATATATATATAGATAGATAGATAGATAGATAGATAGATAGATAGATAGATAGATAGATAGATAGATAGATCTCCCTGAAAAAAATTTGTCAAATTCGGGTGTGTTTTGGATTTGGGTGTTTTTTTTTTACAAAAAACCCTCAAAAACAGCTTAAATCATAGAATTTGGCGGTCATTTTTGATCCCATAGTATTGTTAACCTCAATAACCATAATTTACACTAATTTCCAGTCTATTCTGAACACCTCACACCTCACAATATTATTTTTAGTCCTAAAATTTGCACCTAAAATAAGCTAAGTGACCCAAGTGGCCGACAAAAACACCTGGCCCATCTAGGAGTGGCACTGCAGTGTCAGACAGGATGGAAGATTAAAAAAATTGTCCCCAAACAGCACATGATGCAAAGAAAAAAAGAGGCGCAATGAGGTAGCTGTGTGACTAAGCTAAGCGACCCAAGTGGCCGACACAAACACCTGGCCCATCTAGGAGTGGCACTGCAGTGTCAGACAGGATGGCAGATTAAAAAAATTGTCCCCAAACAGCACATGATGCAAAGAAAAAAAGAGGTACAATGAGGTAGCTGTGTGACTAAGCTAAGCGACCCAAGTGGCCGACACAAACACCTGGCCCATCTAGGAGTGGCACTGCAATGTCAGACAGGATGGCACTTCAAAAAAATAGTCCCCAAACAGCACATGATGCAAAGAAAAAAAGAGGCGCAATGAGTTAGCTGTGTGACTAAGCTAAGCGACCCAAGTGGCCGACACAAACACCTGGCCCATCTAGGAGTGGCACTGCAGTGTCAGACAGGATGGCACTTCAAAAAATAGTCCCCAAACAGCACATGATGTAAAGAAAAAAAAGAGGCGCAATGAGGTAGCTGTGTGACTAAGCTAAGCGACCCAAGTGGCCGACACAAACACCTGGCCCATCTAGGAGTGGCACTGCAGTGTCAGACAGGATGGCAGATTAAAAAACTTGTCCCCAAATAGCACATGATGCAAAGAAAAAAAGAGGCACAATGAGGTAGCTGTGTGACTAAGCTAAGCGACCCAAGTGGCCGACACAAACACCTGGCCCATCTAGGAGTGGCACTGCAGTGTCAGACAGGATGGCACTTCAAAAAAATAGTCCCCAAACAGCACATGATGCAAAGAAAAAAAGAGGCGCAATGAGGTAGCTGTGTGACTAAGCTAAGCGACCCAAGTGGCCGACACAAACACCTGGCCCATCTAGGAGTGGCACTGCAGCGTCAGACAGGATGGCACTTCAAAAAAATAGTCCCCAAACAGCACATGATGCAAAGAAAAAAAAGGCGCAATGAGGTAGCTGTGTGACTAAGCTAAGCGACCCAAGTGGCCGACACAAACACCTGGCCCATCTAGGAGTGGCACTGCAGTATCAGACAGGATGGCACTTCAAAAAAATAGTCCCCAAACAACACATGATGCAAAGAAAAAAAGAGGCGCAATAAGGTAGCTGTGTTACTAAGCTAAGCGACCCAAGTGGCCGAAACAAACACCTGGCCCTTCTAGGAGTTGCACTGCAGTGTCAGACAGGATGGCACTTCAAAAAAATAGTCCCCAAACAGCACATGATGCAAAGAAAAAAAGAGGCGCAATGAGGTAGCTGTGTGACTAAGCTAAGCGACCCAAGTGGCCGACACAAACACCTGGCCCATCTAGGAGTGGCACTGCAGTGTCAGACAGGATGGCACTTCAAAAAATAGTCCCCAAACAGCACATGATGCAAAGTAAAATTTAAGAAAAAAGAGGTGCAAGATGGAATTGTTCCTGGGCCCTCCAACCCACCCTTATGTTGTATAAACAGGACATGCACACTTTAACAAACCCATCATTTCAGCGACAGGGTCTGCCACACAACTTTGACTGAAATGACTGGTTGGTTTGGGCCCCCACCAAAAAAGAAGCAATCAATCTCTCCTTGCACAAACTGGCTCTACAGAGGCAAGATGTCCACCTCCTCCTCATCGTCCGATTCCTCACCCCTTTCACTGTGTACATCCCCCTCCTCACAGATTATTAATTCATCCCCACTGGACTCCACCATCTCAGGTCCCTGTGTATTTTCTGGAGGCAATTGCTGGTGAATGTCTCCACGGAGGAATTGATTATAATTCATTTTGATGAACATCATCTTCTCCACATTTTCTGGAAATAACCTCGTACGCCGATTGCTGACAAGGTGAGCGGCTGCACTAAACACTCTTTCGGAGTGCACACTGGAGGGGGGGCAACTTAGGTAAAATAAAGCCAGTTTGTGCAAGGGCCTCCAAATTGCCTCTTTTTCCTGCCGGTATACGTACGGACTGTCTGGCGTGCATACTTGGATGCGGTCGCTCATATAATCCTCCACCATTCTTTCAATGGTGACAGAATCATATGCAGTGACAGTAGACGACATGTCAGTAATCGTTGGCAGGTCCTTCAGTCCGGACCAGATGTCAGCACTTGTTCCAGACTGCCCTGCATCACCACCAGCGGGTGGGCTCGAAATTCTTAGCCTTTTCCTCGCAGCCTCAGTTGCGGGAGAATGTGAAGGAGGAGCTGTTGACGGGTCACGTTCCGCTTGACTTGACAATTTTCTCACCAGAAGGTCTTTGAACCTCTGCAGACTTGTGTCTGCTGGAAAGAGAGATCATACAACGTAGGTTTTAAATCTAGGATCGAGCACGGTGGCCAAAATTTAGTGCTCTGATTTCAACAGATTGACCACCCGTGAATCCTGGTTAAGCGAATTAAGGGCTCCATCCACAAGTCCCACATGCCTAGCGGAATCGCTCTGTTTTAGCTCCTCCTTCAATCTCTCCAGCTTCTTCTGCAAAAGCCTGATGAGGGGAATGACCTGACTCAGGCTGGCAGTGTCTGAACTGACTTCACATGTGGCAAGTTCAAAGGGTTGCAGAACCTTGCACAACGTTGAAATCATTCTCCACTGCGCTTGAGTCAGGTGCATTCAGGGCCGGATTAACAATGGGGCGGATGGAGCTGCAGCTCCAGGCCACCCATTGAAAATAGGCCCACAGAGCTCCCTTCCAGTGCAGCCAGTGATGACAGGAAAAAATATCCTGTCATCATCAGCAGCAGCACACTCACTTCCTTGCCGCCCAGTCACACATCCACCCCGAACCGGCCGGCTGAAGTCCCAACCACCCGTGGGCTTATTCAAAACTACAGTAGCTGCCACTGTCGGAATGTGCCCGAGGCCCCGCCCCCGGATCCACCCGACGCCCCGCCCCCATCCCGACCCGAAGCTCCGGCCCAGCATCCGATGTTACTCAGTCTGGTGTGGAGCAGCACAAAGTCACAAACTGTACAACAGTAAAAGTAGAAGAGCAAGGTAGGTGCTGCAGTGGTCACAATGTCAATCCAAACATGTTAAGTAAGAGGAATGGGAGCATAATTTAATGATATTATAAAAGGGGTGGGGACAGGCAGCTCAAGTCATAGAAATACTGCATATAAGGGGGGAGGTTAGTGGGCAAAAGTTACATACACATATAAGGAGGAACAGGGCCAAAGTTCAATATAAAGGGGGTCAGGAGGCACAACTTAAATATAAAAGGGAGGATATAGGTACAATGTAAATAATATATATAATGGGGGTAGGTGACATCATAACTAAATATGTAAGGGGGCATGTCGCATAAATTAATAAAAGAACATATTACCATCAGTATAAACCGCTGCATCTGTGTATAATGCCCACATGTATATACTGCTGCACCTGTATATAACGCCCACATGTATATACTGCTACACCTGTGTATAACGCCGACGTATATACTGCTGCGCCTGTGTATAACGCCCACATGTATATAGTGCTGCACCTGTGTATAATGCCCCCATGTATATACCGCTGCGCCTGTGTATAATGCCCACATATATATACTGCTGCGCCTGTGTATAATGCTGACGTGTATATACCGCTACACCTGTGTATAACGCCCACATGTATATACTGCTGCACCTGTGTATAACGCTGACATGTATATACTGCTGCACCTGTATATAATGCCCACATATATATGCTGCTGAACCTGTGTATAATGCCCACATGTATATACTGCTGCACCCGTGTATAATGCCCACATGTATATACCGCTGCAACTGTGTATAATGCCCACGTGTATATACCGCTGCGCCTGTGTATAACCCCCACATGTATATGCTGCTGCACCTGTGTATAATGCTGACGTGTATATAACGCTACATCTGTGTATAACGCCCACATGTATATACTGCTGCACCTGTGTATAACGCTGACATGTATATACTGCTGCACCTGTATATAATGCCCACATATATATGCTGCTGAACCTGTGTATAATGCCCACATGTATAGACTGCTGCACCCGTGTATAATGCCCACATGCATATACCGCTGCAACTGTGTATAATGCCCACATGTATATACCGCTGCGCCTGTGTATAACCCCCACATGTATATGCTGCTGCACCTGTGTATAATGCGCACATGTATATACTGCTGCACCCGTGTATAATGCCCACATGTATATACTGCTGCACCTGTGTATAACGCCCACATGTATATGCTGCTGCACCTCTGTAAAATGCCCACATGTATATACCGCTGCGCCTGTGTATAACGCCCACATGTATATGCTGCTGCACCTGTGTATAATGCCCACATGTATATACTGCTGCACCCATGTATAATGCCCACATGTATATACTGCTCACCTGTGTATAATGCCCACATGTATATACCGCTGCACCTGTGTATAATGCCCATGTGTATACACTGCTGCACCTGTGCATAATGCAAATATGTATATACTGCTGCACCGGTGTATAAAGCCGACATGTATATACCGCTGCACCTGTGTATAATGCCCACGTATATATGCTGCTGCACCTGTGCATAGTGCCCACATGAATATACTGCTGCACGTGTATAATGCCCACATGTATATACCGTTGCACCTGTGTATAACGCCCACATGTATATACTACTGTACCGGTGTATAACGCCCACATGTATATACTGCTGCACCTGTGTATAACACCCACATGTATATACTGCTATACCTGTGTATTTTGCCCACATATATATGCTGCTGCACCTGTGTATAACACCCACATATATATGCTGCTGTGCCTGTGTATAATGCCCACATGTATATACTGCTGTTTCTGTGTATAATGCCCACATGTATATACTGCTGCACCTGTGTATAATGCCCACATGTATATACCGCTGCACCTGTGTATAATGGCCACATGTATATACCGCTGCACCTGTGTATAATGCCCACATGCACCCTTGGACTCATTTATTGTGTGTAAATCTGGCTCTGGTACTAGCCAGTGCTTCCTCAGCCATTTTCCTCACCGCACATCCCTGGTGGTAGGGCACATAGATTATAAGCTTCACTGGGGCAGGGACTGATGTGAATGGGCAAACACTCTCTGCTAAGCACTGTGAAATATGTGTGAGCTATATAAATAACTGGTAATAATGTTAAAAATCATTTTTATTGGCCTGCATTGAGCAGGAAAACACAACAAAGTGCAAGGAGTGTGTGCTGTGTATGACGGCGGGGAGCACTGGCTATGAATTGATAGCCACTCCCCCACCCCCACCAACACACTTGTAGCTCAAAGAGTCATAAATTGCTCACCTGTAGATGCCTGGGCGTAGAAAAAGTGAATTACCAGAGAGAGGCCAATGTTAATTTATTAACCTAATTTGTGTTTCCAGAGAGAGCTTATTTAATAACCAGTATTAGCATTCCGGCAGACTTTAAAAAAAATTTTTTTCAAGGAGCGCCATTTTCTTATTTCTCTTATTTTTCACACTGGCTGCGCAGCCTGCAGGGGTAGAGAGGGCATGCATGGAAACGTGAGAAGGAGCGGCTGCAACACTGTAGACCTGTTCTCTCTGACATTTACTGAGCATCGCGGCTGTAAAGTAAGGAGGGTGATGAAGGAAAGGTCGGTCCAGAATGTGAGGGATGGAGCAGAGTAATGGAGGACAGGAGGGGCCAGAGTATGAGGGAAGGAGCAGAGTGATGGAGGAGAGGAGGGGCTGGAGTGTGATGGATGGAGCAGAGTGAAGGAGGAGGGGCTGGAGTGTGAGGAATGGAGCAGAGTGATGGAGGAGAGGAAGGGCTGGAGTGTGAGCGAAGGAGCAGAGTGATGGCGGAGAGGAAGGGCTGGAGTGTGAGGGATGGAGCAGAGTGATGGAGGAGAGGAAGGGATGGAGCAGAGTGATGGAGGAGAGGAGGGGCTGGAGTGTGCGGGATGGAGCAGAGTGATGGAGTATATTCTGCCAGATCACATTTCACATTATAAGTATGGGAAATGTGATTTGATTACTAAAAAAATGTGAATGAATGAGTTTGAAGTCGTTTTCATAAAACTACACAAATAGCCCATTAATGCATTTCATTGAAACCGAAGTTACAGTATGTGAAAACACCCTTATTCACATTATTTTAGGAAAAATAATATTAATAAATAGGCTCCCAAGTGCTGGAATCCATTGGTTTCTCCATGTGTTAAGTACAAGAGGGTTAACCTAATGCAGATTTTTCTCAGGCGCTGAGAGGAAGGATCTACATTAACTGCACCATCTGAGGCCTAACACGTGGGGATGCAGCGCTAATTGCATAGGTCCAGTCATACAAATAGTCACAGGGTTTAATTGAATCTACACCTAAGTCAGCCAATGGGGTAAAAACGGAGTAAGGGTTTAGGAATAGTTTAATGTTTCAGTGTTAATAGTGAAGCTTAATTATCCTATTTTGAATTATAAATAAATGCATAAATAAACATAAAGAATAATAATGATAATAATAATAATAAGAAGAAGAAGAAGAAGAAGAAGAAGAAGAATGATTACCTTCAACATCACCATCCTCATTTCTCTCCATGAAGATACAAATGTTCCTCGCTAAAATAATTTCAAATGTTTTATTTTCAATGTTTTTATTTTTCTTAAAAGCTTTCCATGTGTCATCTACAGTAGAAGACCATTCCCAGTAGAAAAGGGTTAATAAAATAGAAGTTAAGGGACAAAGTATTCTTAAATAATTTATGCTTGTAAAGGACATCTTTTGTTTGTGAAAACACATTCTTCAACTTCACTCCTGAGTTGTTTTCATCCTATCCTTGGTGACTCAAGAACAGCAAAGCCTTTAATATGTCATATCGTTATTATTACTGACAAGCAGGATATTGGCCTTTTTTTAAGTCTTATGATGTCAGTAAATATCACTACAAGAATGATTTGATCACTCACCTTCAAAGAACACACCAACACTTTGAATTATTAACAATGATATTTGTTCACGTATTGTGCTGCTCAGGTAGCCCTTCGGAATTTGTTGTAAAATAATACAGTGTGCCTTGCTAAAGCTGTCACTCATGGTACAAGGTACAATTCAATAAAAAATTGAATCTTAATAACTCATAAATCACAGCCATTTGATTGGGCCTGCTTTATTACATAGACAATAAAGTGACAATAAAAAATAAAACACTCATGTTTTATGCTAGGGTTTTAGTATGCATGAAGACAAAGGTTAAGGTCAGATTATTAAAGTATGCAAATAGAAAACATGGTAAAACAACGTGGAATTCATTCTGAATTGCTCACAGAGGATGTATCATAGAACCTATAATACAAAACATCTTGTAAGGGACTGAAAATATTTTTTTTTTCTGTGTAGTGCTTTTAGTACCACAATTGCGGAGAATGTGTCTTTGTCCTGCGGGAAAACTCAACAAGTCTTGTAAATTTAGAGGTCCTACAGCAGCTGTATATTCCAGGTTTGCCAAACATCAGTAAATTATCTGATTGTAAAAAAAAAAAAGTAACATTTTTACCAATAAATAAAAAAGGTACTAACAATTATACCCTACTGACACATCAATAACATACATTAAAGTGCAATTTTCCCATTGGGTTTGTTCATAAACCCTTAACTTTCTAGAAATGATCCACTTTTGTTTTAAATTCTTTTATCTTCTATCTCCAGAATTGTACGCATTTTGTACAAACTTTGTAAATTCATCAGTAAGAATAATTGTTAGAATGTAATAAATATAAGACTTGGGGGTAAATTTATCAAGCACATTCTTACCCTTTGTTTGAAATTACCCCATATCACTGCATAGTTAGCAATTCTGCCCTCCAAACTGCCATATTTATTTTCCAGGGGTTTGGAGGTGCTTAAACCTAAATTGCTAGCAATCTATGGTAATTTCAAACCAAGTCTGTTTTTTTTTTTATTTATTTTTTAAGAATTCTAGAGTGAAGGCTTCTTGGCCTATGGGGAGAAGAGAGTTTCATAGAGTAGGAACCACAAAGCTGAAAGCTTGGCCTCCAGATGATTTCTGGGAGATTCTAGGCACTGCTAATACTGTAGTCCTTCATCTGCAGATCATAGTAATTGAGTGGGACAGTATGGAATCAGAAGCTGCTTTAAGTACCTTGGGCCTGGTCATGTAGGGCTTTGAAAGCAAGTAAGCCAATCTTGAAAATTATTCGCCATCTTACAGGAAGTCATGACGGGAGTAAAGAATGGGTGTTATGTGGCTGGAACAGGGCTGTTTGGTTAATATCCTGGCAGCTGCATTTTGTGCCATTTGCAAGCGGTGCAATTTTGTTGCTTGGAGACCAAAGTAGAGGACCTTGCAGTAGTCTAGGCGTGATGATACAAATGCATGTATGACTTTAGGCAGATCTTCAGAGGGAATTACGTTCTTTATTCTGCCAATGTTTCTCAGATGAAAGAATAAGCATTTGATTGTGGCTGATATCTTATGTTTAAGTGTCAAGCCACTATTAAGGACAAAACCAAGATTCTGCTCATGTTCAGTGTTTTGTAGTTCTGAACCCCAAAGTGTAAGTCCTGTTGGCTGGCTATGCTGCAGTCTTGTCCTGTGACCTATAATAAAGACCTCTGTTTTATCAGGGATCAGTCACAGCCAACTGCCACTCATCTACTCCTGGAGCTCAGCTCAATAAAAACTATACATGTCCCCTTAGTAATATTAAATAATATACAGTGTGTTTATAATTAAAATTCACCTATTCCAAGCAGTCTACAGCAAAAACTACTTATCAGTATCAATGTTGCCAAATTTCCGGTACATCTTAATGAGGTCATTGGAAGGAATTCCCAGCAAAAAATAATTAGTTAAAAGAAATCAACACCAGGGGGCGTTTTTCCACTTGTATGGTATCAGATTGCAAATTTCCTTTAGCATGTCATCCCTCTTATCACTACTTACATTAAACAACATCCTCACAACGTTTTTCGTTCTCATTTGAGAACATGTGTTACGGGTGAAATTGTTTTACCAAAATGCAAATTCAGTACCAGAAGCTTTGTGGAGATTTAGGTCACTGAAAAATCTTCAAAAGAGTCCAATTTTTTACAGTTAGTTTCCTTCCCTTGGCCTCATTAAGATGCACTGAAAATTTGGCGACATCCCAATAAGTCATTTTTGCTGTAGACTGCTGGGAATAGGTGAACTTTAGTTATAGATACTCTGTATGTGCCACTTATGTATTACAATAAGTATATCTGCCCTTTTCTGAATCGGAATAAAATCATGCTGAAACGTGACGAGCTGCATAAATTGGTGCAAGATACAGTTTCCCTTTGGAGTCGTGGTTGTTAACATTAAACATGAAGTTAACAGCATGGATGGTGTAATGGTTAGGGGTTCAATTCCCACCATGGCCCTAACTGTGTGGAGTTTGTATATTCTCCTCATGCTTGCGTCGCTTTTCTCCGGGTGCTTCTGTTTCTTCCCACAATCCAAAAATACACTGGTAGGTTAATTGGCTCCCAACAAAATTAACCCTAGTGTGTAAGTGTGTGTACATGTAGTAGTGAATATAGATTGCAAGCTCCACTGGGACAGGTACTGATGTGAATGGCCAAATGCAGTATTCTTTGTAAAGCACTGTGAAGTATGTGTGCATTATATGGTAATAATAAATGGTAAAATAAATGTTAATAAATATTCATATGAAAACAGACTGTCACTTCAGGCCTGACAGAACCAAACATCTAGACTGTACTCATACAAAAACTCCTGTAAGGGTTCATTACCATCTGCAGATGTGTGCTCTTTCCATATGTTCAGCTGTGTCTGTTTACCTGCTTTTTTGTGTGTGTGTGTGTGTGTGTGTGTGTGTGTGTGTGTGTGTGTGTGTGTGTGTGTACGCACATGCTCATTCTGATATTGGAAGTTTACTTTTAAAACACTCTCCATGATATTCTGTTGGATTGTGGATAAAGATGGAGATGGAAATGGACATTGTCAAAGCAGTAAACCAGTACTTATATGAGCCAAATCACCATGGGGATGTGGAAAAGAATTGCAAAGGTCAAGCCTAGGGTCATAGTCATCATTTATGTAGTTATAAAATACTGCCCAGCTAAACTACAGACAGAAAATATTAAAGTGAAATTAAACAAAAAGTCACATCAGGAAAAAAAATAATGTCACCATTTACAAGTTGTCATTTAGATGGTTGTCATTTAAATTGCAAGTAGACATGCCGTTTGGAATAATCACTTTGCTTGTGGCAAAAGTCATTTATTGCTATATGTAAATTAATCCTCTGACATACAATTAACAAAAAATGAAGATGGATGTTCATCCAGTACAATAAAAATCTGCATATAAAGTGCACAAAATTGAATTTTTTTCCTCTTTTTTTCCTCATTGCTGCTGCTTGGCCACTCATTTTCAATTAAACATTGCTTTTACACTGTTATATGTTAACTATAATGTTCATAATTTCTAGCAAGCCTCTGGGACACTATACATTCAGTCACTGGAAAAAAAATTATAGTCATTAGTAGAAAACAAGGCTTGTCAGCAAACAAACAGCACATTGCAGAATCCAAATGGCTTGTTTGTCACCATTCCAGTGCATTAAACTACTTTGAAAAAAGTAAATTCAATAACTCACATTGCGAATTTGGAAAAATAATACCAGTCAAATGGGTCATGGGACATCCACTCAAAAATTAATTAAGCAAAGTTGTCTTTAACTATCACTATTGTGATGATCTGAACATTTTTATATGTATATGTTACTACAATTTTCTTGCAAGAAAAAATCTGATTTTGCTGAGCTAATGACTCCATTCAGATGTAGGCTGTGAACTGTAACATGCTGTATGGGTTGCACATAATTGAGGAGAGGGTCTCCTGTGTTTATTCACTGCGTGCTGCTGATGGGAAGTCTGTAGTCTTTGGGGTTTTGGCTAGATGGTGAGGAAAGAGGAAAGTAATATAGCATTATAGGTTAAAATAAGATGTCAACAATACAAAAAAAACTAAGAATAAAACTCACAATATAGGGTCATATTCAATTACCCGAGGGAAAGCTCCAGGTTTAATGCCTGGAGCTATTCAGTTCATTGGAAATTTCCTTGTGCGGTAACCCATAGATTCCATGTAATCTATGGGTTTCCTTACTCATTAAGGCCAAGATTTATCAAGCCTTGAAGGGTGATAAATTGCACTGTGATGAAGTACCAACCAATCAGCTCCTGTCATTTTTCAAACACAGCCTGTAACATGGCAGTTAGGAGCTGATTGGCTGGTTCTTAATCACCGTGCAATTTATCACTCTCCAAGACTTGATAAATCTTGGCCTTATTGTGCAAGGAAACCCATAGATCACTGTGCAATTTATCACTCTCCAAGGCTTGATAAATCTGGGACTAAATTCCAGAGGGTTTTAAAACAGCTTTTTACCTCACAGGTCCTGAGACAGCAAGGAAAAACCCACATCAAATACACCCCTTGGGTCTTAACACGAGGATAGAAACACAGAATTTGACGGCAGATAAGAACCACTTGGCCCATCTAGTCTGCCCGTTTTTTTAATCCTTTAGGTAATCTCAAACCCTATTGAACCTTAGGATGCAGCGCAAAATGAATAGGGTAAGGTAGATAATTAGCCGTAGGGTACACCCTGCAGCTAATTGAATCTTCCCCAAATCCAAATGGACCACAAATCATTTCAATGTATACACATCCAAGACTATAGCCCACATCCTGTGTACATCATCACTAGGAGTCTTGCCAGAGGCGTCACCGGGTGTGGTGACACCTGGTGCGCACTCCTGATCTCCTGCTGCGATTGCGGCAAAAAAGGGCGTGGTCTTACACGTAGGGGGCGTGGCTTCATGGGGATCCCGGAATCGTCACTCTGGGGGCGTGCCCAGCATCTCCGGAGATGCTGGGCTTCCCCCAGAAACAGTCTTCGTGCGCTCTCGGCTCCTCTTCTATTACAGGAGCCCGGTGCTGTAGGAGACTTTCTCACTGCAGCACCTGGCTCCTGTCACTGCGGAGGAGCTGACATTTGGTGTCACCCCCCTCCAAGTGTCACACCCGGGTGCGGGCCGCACCCCCCTAGTGACGCTGCTGAGTCTTGCATTTTACCCCAATATCTGCTGAAATTAAAATCTTAGAGCTAGAAAATTATTTTTCCTCAATTCAGTTTGGGTCAAACTGCAGGAAAGTGGGCACTACAGTATATGTTGTTGCAGCATCATTGAAACATTGGCAATGGCACCCTAAAATGCCCTAATTTCACCCCTAAGTTTTGTATTGTAGTTTGCAGCCCCATAGTGAACATGATTTAGGGGCTCCCAAAATCAGGCATCGCCAGCATCACCCCTAATAAAATCAATCTCTTTACATAGTTTCCATTTCCAAAAATAAAAACTGTAAAGAAAGGAAGGTGAATCTTAAGTATGGGTTCTTATTCCAAAAAGGATCAGTCTTTTTAACAATCTGTCTAATTTTATATGGAGATCTATTGAGTTTAGTAATAAAGATGTGTTGTTAGTTTGATCCTTTTCCTTAGGTGACATAGGATTCACATTTTAAAGATAATATCTATAAAACCTATTGCTTCATATGCTTTGTTAATAGTATTCCCACAATCCAGAAAAATATTAACCATCTCCTTACCTAGAATTTCAGATGTAGATGTTTATGGTATAGGATCCCTGTACCATTCCTCCCAACATGACCCATTCTAAGGTGAACAATGAGTTCTGTTTACTTCCCTCTTAATTTATGATTGCCTTCACCTGTGTTGAAACACCTTTCTTCTTTCTAATCATTTAAGTAGTTAACACAGGTGACGGCAATCAGAAATTAAGATGGAAGTAGTGTTCATCTAGCACCCTGCACCTTTCAAAATCCATGCAGTTCCTCTTAACTGCCTGGGGTGTCTCTCTGCTGTGGTGCTTCTTAGCACACTCTGATCTGTTAGTGCTGTGATACAGACCTGTGTGTGCAGAGAAGCACCAGAGCAGAGAGCGACACCCCAGGCTGGAAAGAGGAACTGCACAGGATTTGAAAGTTGCAGGGTGCTATAAAGAAAACTAGGAAGTCCAGGAACAGAGCATTTTGTCCCTCCTTGAATGGATCATGTTGAAAGGTATGCTGTACTGACAGGGTCAAATCAAAGAAATAATGTTGGTTTTATAAAATATGTGATTGGTGCACATGGACTTACCTGGAGAAGGAAGTTGTGAAGGGTCCCATCAGAAATATGGTGCACCATACCTAGCTGCAGTTTGTTGTGAAGCAGAGTAAACAGCTAGTTGTTGTTGGGTCATTGAGCCCGCTTGCTTACAGGGTGTAGCACACATTGCCAGGTAGCTCTAGGACAGAGTATAGTGAGAGGACTGTATTGTGTCTTTTGTATGTGGATGTAACTTATTTTTCTGGTGTGGCCCTTATAGTCATGTGAGAAAGTCCATGGGGGAAGTCTTCCTTGCTATGGATACACTGTGGGGTCTATTTACTAAGCCTTGGATTGAGATAAAGTGCATGGAGATAAAGTCCCAACCAACCAGCTCTCCTGTCATTTTTCAAACGCAGCCTGTGACATGCCAGGTAGTTGCTGATTGGCTGATACTTTATCTCCGTGCACTATATCTTCATCCAAGGCTTAGTAAATAGACCCCTAGTCCCCAACCATTGGCCAGAACAATTGAAGCAAGTGTGTTAGGTTGTGGCTGGGACATACCTCCCAACATGACCCTCTCCAGGAGGGACACAATGCTCTGCTCCTGGACTTCCCTCTTAATTTAAGGTTGCCATCACCTGTGCTGAAACACCTTTCTTATCCATTAACCTGTTCAACACAGGTGCTGGCAATCATAAATTAAGAGAAAAATCCAGAAGCAGAGCATTGTGTCCCTCCTGGAGAGGGTCATGTTGGGAGGTATGCTGGGATGCCTCATCCCCACTATTTGTTCTATCCACTCCCAAATACAGAATCTCCAGGTTTTTATCCCCATTCTGCTTTTTATTTCAGTTGCCCAGCCCTGGTGGTGGTGTGGATCATTGCGGCTGGGTGGTACTACTTTGCATGTGACCGCTGCGGGAACTACTAAACCACATCACCGCTGCATTCACTAGAATTCATAAAGATTTTTGTCAATTATCAGACTTTTTAATACAATTTCACTGACTATATTAAGATAGCTTATGTACAGGATTCATAGTCTTTCATTAGTACCTGGGATCCTTACATCTAATTGCTCCTAGCAGTAACAGGAGAGATTTTTGGAGAGACGCTGGATACTAGTTGTCATGCAGATTTGCTTCTGATACTTCTCGCTTGCTTTATTTAATTGGAGCAGAGCGTTAAAAAGAAATCTGCAGGATGCCCTGCACTTGCCATTCAGCTGGCTCCCAGCCTTGACACGTTGGATCATTTAACAATAGGACAGCACCAAGATCCCCGCTAGTATCTGCATAGTATTTATTTCTAGTTCACAGTCTTGTAGATGTGATAAATGTTTCATCACATACCATGCCATCTTGCTTTGGATCTGGTAAATGCATACTGTGTAATGGATGTTTGTTCTGTATTGGACATTATAAGGAGAATATAACATCAGTGTTAGGAACTAATTCCCTATGATTAGGTTAATTGCCTGTTGAATTTTACTTTTTCTTGAACATAATGATACGTGGTATTTATGACTGAGAGCCCAGTCTTAATTTCTAGTGCTTGGCTTGAGTTTGTTTGATTTTAGCTGTATGCCGTTTTAAAGATGTGCATAATTCTGTTAATACATTTACACCAGTTGGATAACTAGAACTTTATCTCTCCCAAGCCAAAAAAGTTTCCACTGTCACCCCCAAACTATTTAAAAAAGTAAAAAATGTGCACGCCCCATTGGAGTTGGCTCCAAAAAAGGGCGTGATATAATTGGAAGGGGTGTGACTTCATTGAAAGGAGCGTGGCATTGCAGACTATCTTATACCCTAGTTTTGCAGCCTGCACAACCAGACATTGGCCACCACAAGAAAAAAAAATCATAAATCATGCCCCTTACATTTTCTCTAACGTCCTAAGTGGATGCTGGGACTCCGTAAGGACCATGGGGAATAGCGGCTCCGCAGGAGACAGGGCACAAAATAAAAGCTTGAGATATCAGGTGGTGTGCACTGGCTCCTCCCCCTATGACCCTCCTCCAAGCCAGTTAGATTTTTGTGCCCGGCCGAGAAGGGTGCAAACTAGGTAGCTCTCCAGAGCTGCTTAGAATAAAAGTTTAGTTAGGTTTTTTTATTTTCAGTGAGTCCTGCTGGCAACAGGCTCACTGCATCGTGGGACTAAGGGGAGAAGAAGCGAACTCACCTGAGTGCAGAGTGGATTGGGCTTCTTAGGCTACTGGACGTTAGCTCCAGAGGGACGATCACAGGTTCAGCCTGGATGGGTCACCGGAGCCGCGCCGCCGTCCCCCTTACAGAGCCAGAAGAGACGAAGGTCCGGTGAAAGCGGCGGCAGAAGACATCCTGTCTTCAAGACTAAGGTAGCGCACAGCACCGCAGCTGTGCGCCATTGCTCTCAGCACACTTCACACTCCGGTCACTGAGGGTGCAGGGCGCTGGGGGGGAGCGCCCTGAGACGCAATATAACACACATATACCTTAGCTGGCAAAAGGAATACATCACATATAGCTCCAGGGCTATATGGATGTATTTTTTCCCCTGCCATTTTACACAAAAAAGCGGGAGTTAAGGACGTCGTGAAGGGGCGGGGCCTATCTCCTCAGCACACTGGCGCCATTATTCCCTCACAGCTCCGCTGGAAGGACGGCTCCCTGATTCTCCCCTGCAGTACTGCATCTGATTCAGGGTAAAAAAGAGAAGGGGGGGCATTTTGGCAGCAAATAACTAGATTAACAGCAGCTATAAGGGATTAACACTTATATAAGGTTATCCCTGTATATATATATAGCGCTGGGTGTGTGCTGGCAGACTCTCCCTCTGTCTCTCCAAAGGGCTAAGTGGGGTCCTGTCCTCTATCAGAGCATTCCCGGTGTGTGTGCTGTGTGTCGGTACGCGTGTGTCGACATGTATGAGGAGGAAAATGAGGTGGAGGCGGAGCAGTTGCCTGTGTTAGTGATGTCACCCCCTAGGGAGTCGACACCTGACTGGATGATTGTGTTTAAGCAATTAAGTGATAATGTCAGCAATTTACAAAAAACTGTTGACGACATGAGAAAGCCGGCAAATCAATTAGTGCCTGTTCAGGCGTCTCAGACACCCTCAGGGGCCCTAAAACGGCCGCTACCTCAGTGGGTCGACACGGATCCAGATACTGAATCTAGTGTCGACGGTGACGAGACAAACGTAATGTCCAGTAGGGCCACACGTTACATGATCACGGTAATGAAAGAGGCATTGAACCTTTCTGACACTACAAATACCTCAAAGGCGGGTATTATGTGGGGTGTGAAAAAACTGCCAATAGTTTTTCCTGAGTCTGAGGAAATAAATGAGGTGTGTGATAAAGCGTGGGTTTCCCCCGATAAAAAACAGCTAATTTCTAATAAGTTATTAGCACTATACCCTTTCCCGCCAGAGGTTAGGGCACGGTGGGAAACACCCCCTAGGGTAGATAAGGCGCTCACACGTTTATCTAAACAAGTAGCGTTACCGTCCCCTGATACGGCCACCCTCAAAGAACCAGCTGATAGGAGGCTGGAAAATATCCTGAAAAGTATATACACACATACTGGTGTTATACTGCGACCAGCAATCGCATCAGCCTGGATGTGCAGTGCTGGAGTCGCATGGGCGGATTCCCTGACTGAGAATATTGATACCCTGGATAGGGACAATATTCTGTTAACTATAGAACATTTAAAGGATGCATTGCTATATATGCGTGATGCGCAGAGGGATATTTGTACCCTGGCATCAAGAGTAAGCGCAATGTCCATCTCTGCCAGAAGAGCATTATGGACCAGACAGTGGTCAGGGGACGCAGATTCCAAACGGCACATGGAAGTATTGCCGTATAAGGGGGAGGAGTTATTTGGGGCTGGTCTAACAGACCTGGTGGCCACGGCAACGGCTGGAAAATCCACCTTTTTACCCCAGGTTACTTCACATCAACAGAAAAAGACACAGTCTTTTCAAACTCAGTCCTTTCGTTCCCATAAGTACAAGCGAGCAAAAGGTCACTCTTTTCTGCCCAAGGGCAGAGGAAGAGGAAAAAGGCAGCACCATGCAGCCGCTTCCCAGGAGCAGAAGCCCTCCCCTGCTTCTGCCAAGTCTTCAGCATGACGCTGGGGCTTTACAAGCAGACTCAGACACGGTGGGGGCCCGTCTCAAGTATTTCAACGCGCAGTGGGCTCACTCGCAAGTGGATCCCTGGATTCTACAGGTAGTATCACAGGGGTACAAACTGGAATTCGAGGCGTTTCCTCCTCATCGGTTCCTGAAGTCTGCTTTACCAAAGTCTCCCTCCGACAGGGAGGCAGTTCTGGAAGCCATTCACAAGCTGTACTCCCAGCAGGTGATAATCAAGGTACCCCTCTTACAACAGGGGAAGGGGTATTATTCCACACTATTTGTGGTACCGAAGCCGGACGGCTCGGTGAGACCAATATTAAATCTAAAATCTTTGAACACTTACATAAAAAGGTTCAAATTCAAGATGGAGTCACTCAGAGCGGTGATAGCGAACCTGGAAGAGGGGGACTATATGGTGTCGCTGGACATCAAGGATGCTTATCTCCACGTCCCAATATATCCTTCTCACCAAGGGTACCTCAGGTTTGTAGTACAAAACTGTCATTATCAGTTTCAGACGCTGCCGTTTGGATTGTCCACGGCGCCTCGGGTCTTTACCAAGGTAATGGCCGAAATGATGATTCTTCTACGAAGAAAAGGCATCTTAATTATCCCTTACTTGGACGATCTCCTGATAAGGGCAAGAACCAAGGAACAGTTAGAAGTCGGAGTGGCACTATCTCAGGTAGTGCTAAGTCAGCACGGATGGATTCTAAATATTCCAAAATCGCAGCTGATTCCAACGACACGTCTACTGTTCTTAGGAATGATTCTGGACACAGTCCAGAAGAAGGTGTTTCTCCCGGAGGAGAAGGCCAGGGAGTTATCCGAGCTAGTCAGGAACCTCCTAAAACCAGGACAGGTCTCAGTGCATCAGTGCACAAGGGTCCTGGGAAAAATGGTGGCTTCTTACGAAGCGATTCCATTCGGAAGATTCCATGCAAGAACTTTTCAGTGGGATCTACTGGGAAAATGGTCCGGATCGCATCTTCAGATGCATCAACGGATAACCCTGTCGCCAAGGACAAGGGTGTCTCTCCTGTGGTGGCTTCAGAGGGCTCATCTACTAGAGGGCCGCAGATTTGGCATTCAGGATTGGATCCTGGTAACCACGGATGCCAGCCTGAGAGGCTGGGGAGCAGTCACACAGGGAAGGAATTTCCAGGGCTTGTGGTCAAGCATGGAAACATCTCTTCATATAAACATTCTAGAACTAAGGGCCATTTACAATGCCTTAATTCAAGCAAAACCTCTGCTTCAGGGTCAGGCGGTGTTGATCCAGTCGGACAACATCACGTCAGTCGCCCACATAAACAGACAGGGCGGCACGAGAAGCAGGAGGGCAATGGCAGAAACTGCAAGGATTCTTCGCTGGGCGGAAAATCATGTGATAGCACTGTCAGCAGTGTTCATTCCGGGAGTGGACAACTGGGAAGCAGACTTCCTCAGCAGACACGACCTTCACCCGGGAGAGTGGGGACTTCACCCAGAAGTCTTCCACCAAATTGTAAACCGTTGGGAAAAACCAAAGGTGGACATGATGGCGTCACGTCTAAACAAAAAACTGGACAGATATTGCGCCAGGTCAAGGGACCCTCAGGCAATAGCAGTGGACGCTCTGGTAACGCCGTGGGTGTACCAGTCAGTGTATGTATTCCCTCCTCTGCCCCTCATACCGAAAGTATTGAGAATCATAAGAAGGAGAGGAGTAAGAACTATACTCGTGGTTCCGGATTGGCCAAGAAGGTCTTGGTACCCGGAACTTCAAGAGATGCTCACGGACGAACCGTGGCCTCTACCTCTAAGACAGGACCTGCTACTGCAGGGGCCTTGTCTGTTCCAAGACTTACCGCGGCTGCGTTTGACGGCATGGCGGTTGAACGCCGGATCCTGAAGGACAAGGGCATTCCAGAAGAAGTCATCCCTACTCTGGTAAAAGCCAGAAAGGAAGTAACCGCAAAACATTATCACCGCATTTGGCGTAAATATGTTGCGTGGTGTGAGGCCAAGAAGGCCCCTACACAGGAATTTCAACTGGGTCGTTTCTTGCATTTCCTGCAAACAGGACTGTCTATGGGCCTAAAATTAGGGTCCATTAAGGTTCAAATTTCGGCCCTGTCGATATTCTTCCAGAAAGAACTGGCTTCAGTACCTGAAGTTCAGACATTTGTGAAAGGGGTGCTGCACATACAGCCTCCTTTTGTGCCTCCAGTGGCACCTTGGGATCTCAATGTTGTGTTGAGATTTCTAAAATCACACTGGTTTGAACCATTGTCTACGGTAGATTTAAAATATCTCACGTGGAAGGTGTCGATGCTGTTGGCCTTGGCTTCAGCTAGGCGTGTGTCAGAATTGGCGGCTTTATCATGTAAAAGACCTTACCTAAATTTTCATTCTGACAGGGCGGAATTGAGGACTCGTCCTCAATTTCTACCTAAGGTGGTTTCTGCATTTCACATGAACCAACCTATTGTGGTACCTGCGCCTACTAGGGACTTAGAGGACTCTAAGTTGCTGGACGTTGTCAGGGCCTTGAAAATATATGTTTCCAGGACGGCTGGAGTCAGGAAAACTGACTCGCTGTTTATCCTGTATGCACCCAACAAGCTGGGTGCTCCTGCTTCAAAGCAGACGATTGCTCGTTGGATTTGTAGTACAATTCAGCTTGCACATTCCGTGGCAGGATTGCCACAGCCAAAATCAGTAAAAGCCCATTCCACAAGGAAAGTGGGCTCATCTTGGGCGGCTGCCCGAGGGGTCTCGGCTTTACAACTTTGCCGAGCAGCTACTTGGTCAGGGGCAAACACGTTTGCTAAATTCTACAAATTTGATACCCTGGCTGAGGAGGACCTGGAGTTCTCTCATTCGGTGCTGCAGAGTCATCCGCACTCTCCCGCCCGTTTGGGAGCTTTGGTATAATCCCCATGGTCCTTACGGAGTCCCAGCATCCACTTAGGACGTTAGAGAAAATAAGATTTTACTTACCGATAAATATATTTCTCGTAGTCCGTAGTGGATGCTGGGCGCCCATCCCTAGTGCGGATTGTCTGCAATACTTGTATATAGTTATTGTTACAAAAAATTCGGGTTATTATTGTTGAGCCATCCTTTCAGAGGCTCCTTTAAATTTATCATACTGTTAACTGGGTTCAGATCATGAGTTGTACGGTGTGATTGGTGTGGCTGGTATGAGTCTTACCCGGGATTCAATATCCTTCCTTATTATGTACGCTCGTCCGGGCACAGTATCCTAACTGGCTTGGAGGAGGGTCATAGGGGGAGGAGCCAGTGCACACCACCTGATATCTCAAGCTTTTATTTTGTGCCCTGTCTCCTGCGGAGCCGCTATTCCCCATGGTCCTTACGGAATCCCAGCATCCACTACGGACTACGAGAAATAGATTTATCGGTAAGTAAAATCTTATTATTTGTCATTGTTATTTTTCCTCCTTATAGTAATGCCCATTACACATTATGCCACACACTGCAATGCCCATTACACATTGTACCACACACTGTAATGCCCCTTACACATTATGCCACATACCATAATGCCTGTGACACATTATGCCACACACCACAATGCCCCTGACACATTATACCACAGACTGCAATGACCGTGATACATTATGCTACACACCACAATGCCCCTGATACATTATGCCCCACAGTAAGGCGTCTAATTACTTTTAAATTACCTGCTTGTTGCCAGGGGTTTCATGCTCTGGGTTCCATGCTGATTGCCAGGAGTGAATGGTCTGGGTGCCACGCTCATTGCCAGGGGTTAATGGTCTGGGTGTCATGCTCGTTGCCAAGGGTGTATTGCTCATTGCCAGGGTTTTCATGCTGTGGGTGTCATACTTGTTACTAGGGGTGAATGTTCATTGCCAGGGGTGAATGCTTGTTGCAAGGGGTGTAATGCTCTGGGTGTCATGCTTGTTGCCAGGGGTGTCATGTTCGTTGCCAGGGGTGCAATGCTCGATACCCAAGGTGAATGCTCATTGCCAGGAGTGTAATGCTCATTGCCAGGGGTTTCATGCTCTGGGGATGTCATGCTCATGGCCAGGTCAAGTATGACCTCTAGCATCTGTTTCCTCCAAGCCCCCGCAGTGGCTGCGGAGGCTGTAGTTACACCAGTGATTTACATACATTGCAGAGATTGACAGTTCAAAGTATATTGTATTTTAATTAATTTTTGTTTATTGACTGATATTTTATTTGGACTTTCAACTGTATTACTTTCTTTAATTCTCTTTGTTTAGATTTGTTAGGATGAGTACAGTCTCCCATTACAGATGTTCAGGTAATATTAATAATATTATAAGTGCCTCTGGGCCTGATTCAGAGATTATGTAATCCCAATGGTTTACATACACCTCCAATGTTTGTGAGACTTCCCATGCACAGGATCCATTCTTCCATTGTGCAGTACGAGTCACAATAGATTGCACACAGAGCCCACTGAGCCGCAGCTGGATTGATGGGGTCTGTGTGTTCTTATACAGACCTCCTGGCAGGGTCGGCTCCTGGTCTACTAGCAGACTATGCAAGAATTTTTGAATCGCCCCCCCCCCCCCCAAAAAAAAAAAAAAAAAACTAAGATAAAATAAAATATTTGTCTCCTGTAAAGTGGGCATGGCCTCACAACAAGGGGCATGGCCTCAAAAGGAATGCCATTTTCATATGATGTGAAGAGGGTGATGTCTTGAAGAGACAGAGGGAGAAAGGGGAGAGAGGGCGATGGGGAGATAGTGATGCAGGGGAAAAGCATAGGGTGAGGCAGTGGGTTTCCCCTTACACGTTATGCCCACTCAGTAGTTGAGCCTCTTAATCATTATGCCCACACAGTAATACTCCTTATACATGTTATGCCACACAGTAGTGCCCCTTAAACATTATGCCCACACAGTAGGAGTGCCCCTTACACATAACAACCACACAGTAGCAGTGCCCATTACATTTTACGCCCACACAATACTACTCCCTAGACATGTTACACCACACAGTAGTGCCCATTAAACATTATGTCCACACACACACACACACACACACACACACACACACACACACACACACACACACACTAGTAGTACCACTTACACATTACACATATACAGAATTAGAATGTAAGTTCTCATGAGTAGGGCCCTCTTCCCTCATGTGCTTATCCTTTTCTTACTTTAATAATCCTCAACTGCCTAAATCACGCAGTTTTTTGGCCACCTGGAACTTATCTCGGTCATTTACTGGTGTAGTTATGCTTAGTTACCCTGTACTTGTCCTATATTGTCTTCAACTGTAAGTCACTGTTTTCCTGTTTTGATTATGTGCATATGTACTCTGTAATTGGGCACTGCGGAACACTTGTGGCGCCATATAAATAAAGGATAATAATAATAATAATAATACAGTAGTAGTGCCCCTTACACATTATGTCCACACAGTAAAAGAGGGAAAGTCATCACAGTGAAAGTCACTGTATGCAGTGCATGAGTGCACTGACATAAAATCAATCACATCTACATGTAGTATAATTCAGAGACTGATTCTGAGATCAGGGCTGCCAGCCACTCACTAGTCACCACCACCCCGCAGGTCCCATTCTAACTCCCACACACTGGTCCAGGTCCACACTGAAGCCCACAGTATGGCCACCACCAGCAGCGCAGCAGTATGTGACCATCCACAGCGCTGCCGCTGTCCTATTGGGTCCTGGCCACTGAGGCTGGATGAGCCTACTGGATGTGGGCTGGTGGCGGTTTGGTGGTAGAACAGGCAGCTAGACAGATGGGGCACACACTTTAGCCAGCGCCAGGCAAAGGGAGGAGGCAATATGATGGTAAAAAATTGTTGCACCCATTAAAGTTGGCATCCTGTTCGGCTGCTCAGGTCGAACATACCTGGCGCCGATCCTGCTACCTGGCCTTGGCTACGGAGCTGCAAGGGCCAATATAAGTAACCTCAGGGTTCCACAGATGGTCGATGGTCTTTCAGATGATCCAATGTCTTAGAAAACAGCACTCAGATCTGCAATGCTGGCAGGAGGTGTCTTTTACTCTCAGTTGCCTCCTGCAGCATATTTTTAGATTTTTAGAACTGTTTCTAGGCATGCTGGCTCCCAGTGTGAACAGAAAAAAAAAATGTGGGCCTACCCCATAGACATTATAAAAAGAAACTTTTTTGTGCCCCCCCCAACCCCCCCCCCACCCCAGTGAGGGTGTGTGGCCTCATTAAAGTGAGGGTGGCCTCACTAAAATGGGTGTGGCCTTGCAAGAATAGACTACCTTACAGGAAAGAAAAAAAAATCCACCATATTATGCCCCACACAGTAATGCCCCTTGCACCATATTATACAACACACAGTAATGCCCCGCACCATAATATGCCCCACACAGTAATGCCCCCTGCACCATATTAAGCATCACACAGTAATGATCCCTGCACCATAATATGCCCTACACAATAATGGCACCAGCACCATAATAATCCATACACTGTGTAACTGTGGGGCATAATAAGTTGTCCTGGGCAGTTCTGTGTGAGGCATAATAAAGTGTCAGGAGCATTTCTGTGCACGATACATAGTATTACCCCTAACACTTATGTCTCACACAGTACTGCCCAGCATAATTTACTATGCCCCAAAGTTATGCCCTGGCCTGCCCCATTATTGGTACCCGGTCGCGGTCACTGCAGCATCTCCCCAGCATCTCCCCGGCATCTCCCAGCACTTCCGGGTATTGGCGTCATCTTCGCCGACAGATGCTAGATGTCCAGTAGGACCTCTAGCATCTATCTCCTCAATGGCGGCGGCCATTTTGGGGGGGACATTCCATTAGCATTCTGCGCGGTCAACTAGACCGTATAGGATACTACTGCAACACTGACCGTGGCGCCCCGGGCGATTGCATGTTTTGCACAGCCCTAAAAACAGCCCTGTGTCCAAAGATGCTGCAGCAAAGTGAATTGTATTCATATCTAAAGTACAGTAGGCCCTGAAGTAGAGGTTTTCATTTATTTCCTGTTTGCAGATAGCAAGAGAACGTGAGTGAATACAGACAGCTAGCTGCTTGAATTCCAGAGGAAGAATGGAATAGATCCTGGAGTTTTAATTGTAGACCATGGTGGTCATTCTGAGTTGTTCGCTCGCTAGCTGCTTTTAGCAGCTTTGCAAACGCTAGGCCACTGCCCTCTGGGAGTGTATATTAGCTTAGCAGAATTGCAAACGAAAGATTAGCAGAACTGCTGCTAAATAATTCCTTGCAGTTTCTGAGTAGCTCCAGACCTACTCCTACACTGCGATCACCTCAGTCCGTTTAGTTCCTGGTTTGACGTCACAAACACGCCCTGCGTTCGGCCAGCCACTCCCCCGTTTCTCCAGCCACTCCTGCGTTTTTACCTGTCATGCCTGCGTTTTTTAGCACACTCCCTGAAAATGGCCAGTTTCCGCCCAGAAACACCCACTTCCTGTCAATCACACTACGAGCATTCAAGCGATGAAAAAACGTTGCTTGAGCTTGTGCAAATCTACTAAGTTTTGTGTGAAAGTATTTAGCGCATGCGCGCTGCGTACCATGCGCATGTGCATTTTCCACCTAATCGCTGCGTTGCGAAAAATGGCAACGAGCCAACAACTCGGAATGACCACCCATAAACACTGAAAATATTTGCCGGTGATATTGGTGCGATTTTTATAAATATAAGCTCAACCTGTACGAATAAATCGGCTGGTTCTATTTCCTTAACTGAGACTTTCTTGAAATAATTTTAGCACACAATTTGATAGTTTCCATGGGTAACCTTTGTAATCAAAAGATGTATTTCATTAAAATGTCATACAGAATGAAGTGAAAGGCAAATCTTTCATAGAGACAAAATATGACAGTTTGAAAAACTGACCTACTATGGCTCTATGGCCCTCATTCCGAGTTGTTCGCTCGCAAGTGAATTTTAGCAGATTTGCTCATGCTAAGCCGCCGCCTACTGGGAGTGAATCTTAGCTTCTTAAAATTGCGAACGATGTATTCGCAATATTGCGATTACACACCTCGTAGCAGTTTCAGAGTAGCTCCAGACTTACTCGGCATCTGCGATCAGTTCAGTGCTTGGCGTTCCTGGTTTGACGTCACAAACACACCCAGCGTTCGCCCAGACACTCCCCCGTTTCTCCGGCCACTCCTGCGTTTTTTCCGGAAACGGTAGCGTTTTTTCCCACACGCCCATAAAACGGCCTGTTTCCGCCCAGTAACACCCATTTCCTGTCAATCACATTACGATCACCAGAACGATGAAAAAGCCGTGAGTAAAAATCCTAACTGCATAGCAAATTTACTTGGCGCAGTCGCAGTGCGGACATTGCGCATGCGCATTAAGCGGAAAATCGCTGCGATGCGAAGATTTTTACAGAGCGAACAACTCGGAATGAGGGCCTATGTGTATGATTCTGCCATGACATATTTTCTAGATTGTAAGCTTGCGAGCAGGGCCTTCCTACCTCTGTCTGTCTGTTTTACCCAGTTTTGTTCTATTAATGGTGTTCTAATTGTAAAGCGCGATGGAATATGCTGCGCTATATAAGAAACTGTTAATAAATATATATATATATATATTTTTTTAACTAATAAAATCATGGGTCCATTTTAACTGATAGCCAAACATATTCTCATAACTCTACCCAGCTTTGCGGTATCCCTTCTGGATAAATCCACTATATTGCACTAGAGATGAGCGGGTTCGGTTCCTCGGAATCCGAACCCGCCCGAACTTCAGCTTTTTTTACACGGATCCGAGCGACTCGGATCTTCCCGCCTTGCTCGGTTAACCAGAGCGCGCCCGAACGTCATCATGACGCTGTCGGATTCTCGCGAGGCTCGGATTCTATCGCGAGACTCGGATTCTATATAAGGAGCCGCGCGTCGCCGCCATTTTCACACGTGCATTGAGATTGATAGGGAGAGGACGTGGCTGGCGTCCTCTCCATTTAGATTAGAAGAGAGAGAGTGAGATTGAGACAGAGACACTTGATTTACTGGAGCTTAGGAGTACTAGAGAGTGCAGAGTTTACTAGTGACTGACCACTGACCAGTGACCACCAGTGCAGTTTTATTTAATATAATCCGTTCTCTGCCTGAAAAAAACGATACACAGTGACTCAGTCACATACCATATCTGTGTGCTCAGCCCAGTGTGCTGCATCATCTATGTATAATATCTGACTGTGCTCACACAGCTTAATTGTGGGGGAGACTGGGGAGCAGTTATAGGTTATAGCAGGAGCCAGGAGTACATATTATTAAAATTAAACAGTGCACACTTTTGCTGCAGGAGTGCCACTGCCAGTGTGACTGACCAGTGACCTGACCACACTGACCACCAGTATAGTATACTATATTGTGATTGCCTGAAAAAGTTAAACACTCGTCGTGTGACTTGTGTGGTGTTTTTTTTTTTATTCTATAAAAAACTCATTCTGCTGACAGACAGTGTCCAGCAGGTCCGTCATTATATAATATATACCTGTCCGGCTGCAGTAGTGATATATATATATTTTTTATATCATTATTTATCATCCAGTCGCAGCAGACACAGTACGGTAGTTCACGGCTGTAGCTACCTCTGTGTCGGCACTCGGCAGTCCATCCATAATTGTATACCACCTACCCGTGGTTTTTTTTTCTTTCTTCTTTATACATACTACATCTCATTATCATCCAGTCTATATTAGCAGCAGACACAGTACAGTACGGTAGTCCACGGCTGTAGCTACCTCTGTGTCGGCACTCGGCAGTCCGTCCATAATTGTATACCACCTACCCGAGGTTTTTTTTTCTTTCTTCTTTATACATACATACTACATCTCATTATCAACCAGTCTATATTAGCAGCAGACACAGTACAGTACGGTAGTCCACGGCTGTAGCTACCTCTGTGTCGGCACTCGGCAGTCCGTCCATAATTGTATACCACCTACCCGTGGTTTTTTTTTCTTTCTTCTTTATACATACATACTACATCTCATTATCAACCAGTCTATATTAGCAGCAGACACAGTACAGTACGGTAGTCCACGGCTGTAGCTACCTCTGTGTCGGCACTCGGCAGTCCATCCATAATTGTATACCACCTACCCGTGGTTTTTTTTTTCTTTCTTCTTTATACATACTACATCTCATTATCATCCAGTCTATATTAGCAGCAGACACAGTACAGTACAGTACGGTAGTCCACGGCTGTAGCTACCTCTGTGTCGGCACTCGGCAGTCCGTCCATAATTGTATACCACCTACCCGTGGTTTTTTTTTCTTTCTTCTTTATACATACTACATCTCATTATCATCCAGTCTATATTAGCAGCAGACACAGTACAGTACAGTACGGTAGTCCACGGCTGTAGCTACCTCTGTGTCGGCACTCGGCAGTCCATCCATAATTGTATACCACCTACCCGTGGTTTTTTTTTCTTTCTTCTTTATACATACTACATGAGTTTTTCACATTTGTTTTTCATTTTTGTAACTTTTTCATGCTTTACGATCCACGTGAACTAATTGGGGTTCCCGATCACTCTACGGAGAAAACGACACTAAATAAAAAAAAACTCATGTCAACCTTTCGTCCTGTCGACCTTGTACATGTCGACCTCGAGATATTGTCGACCTCGAAACCATGTTGACCTACTTATTGTCGACCGATAGTGGTCGACCTAGACACTGTCGACCTAAGTGTGGTCGACTGTGTGATCCAGACCCTCACAGCACAGGGGGACTACACCATGGTGTAACAAAACTCATTGATGGATAAGCTGAAAGTCTCGCCTTTGCAGTTCCTGTATGCTTTTCTACAGTAGGTGTTTGTAGGTGTTTGTGTGGCGGGTAATTGTGCCACAAATTAATGTCATTTATTATTATTATTATTATTATTATTATTACTATGAATGTAATTATCATGTCTGTGTGTCTCATTTGATTCTTTACAATGTTGAAACAATAAAGGTGTTTGTTTGCTTTGGTGCTGACTATCACTGTAATTCCATTCAGAATAGGATAATACACTTAGAATTCTCTAGCTTTCTATGTAAGGAATGATGGCTCAATGAATAGAGTGTATGGGAGATATCCAATTAGCCCCGGTAATTTACCGGGGCTAATTGTCCTGCCGGGGGCTATCTAATTAGCCCCGATAAGCCGGCGCGTGCCGCGGCTTTTCAGAGATTTTGTTTCACCTGCCTCCGGCAGGCGAAGCAGAGTCCCCGGAAACAGCCCCGTTTTCGTCCGAAAATGGGGCTGTTTCACACGAGAACACACAGGTTTCACTGAACTTGTGTGTTTTCGGGAGAAAGGTTGTTTTTTTTTACAGGCGATCCATCTGGAAAGCCTGTAAAAAAAAAAATCGGTGAAACATTGGAAAAAATGGCCGTTTTTCAGATCCGATGTTTTAACAGGGATAATTGAATATCCTCCCTATGACTGCAATGCCACATGCATTTTTAAACATAATAAAGGACAGTGGGGGGAAGGAGACAGGGGAGGCTTCAAAAAGGGGGTTAACTGCAAGTGAAATTAATTAAAACAGAAAAGTGCTGCCGACGACGCCCCCTACCCTGCAGCGCTATGGGGCTAATTCAGACCTGATTGCTGCTGTTTTCGCACAGCGGGCAATCTGGTCTGAACTGCGTATGCACCACAATGTGCAGGTGCGATAGATTGCAGCAACGGGGATCGTCGGGCAGCGACGGGATGGTGCGCAAAATCCGAACACACTGGCGATCACAAGGAGATTGACAGGAAGAGGGCGTTTGTGGGTGGCAACTGACCATTTCTAGGGAGTGTCCGGAAAAACGCAGGAGGGATCAGGCGTTTGGAGGGAGGGTGTCTGACATCAGCTCCGGCCTGGATCATCGCACTGAAAGAGTAAGTCCCGAGCTGTGCAGACACTGCACAAAATTAGTTTGTGCAGCTCTCCAACACATCCGAACGCACACTTGCACAGCGAAGGCAGTGGCTACCTGATTGCAGGGATGATAAAAATGCACCATAGCGATCAGGTTTGAATTAGAGATGAGCGGGTTCGGTTCTCCGAGAACTGAACCCCCCCGAACTCCACGTGGTTTACACGGTTCCGAGGCAGCCTCGGTTCTTCCCGCCTTACTCGGAAAACTCGAACGAGGGAAAACGTCATCATCCCTCTGTCGGATTCTCGCGAGATTCGGATTCCATATAAAGAGCTGCGCGTCACCGCCATTTTCACTCGTGCATTGTCGAGAGAGCGAGAAGACGTGGCTATGTTCTCTGAATGGAAAGCTCAGTATCAGTACTCAGTATCTGTGCTGCATTGTGGTGACCAGTATACTACAGTACAATAGTCCAGTGCTGCATCTCGCTACTCGGTGTCCGTTCTAATATCCTCATCAGTGCTCAGGATCAGTGCTCATTGTCTTGTGCTGCGTTGTTGTGACCAGTATACTACAGTACAATAGTCCAGTGCTGCATCTCGTTGCCCAGTGTCAGTTCTTGTATCCTCATCAGTGCTCAGTATCACTACTCATTGTCTTGTGCTACATTGTGGTGACCAGTATACTACAGTACAATAGTCCAGTTCTGTTCTCTCTGCCCAGTGTCAGTTCTAGTATCCTCATCAGTGCTAAGTATCACTACTCATTGTCTTGTGCTGCATTGTGGTGACCAGTATACTACAGTACAATAGATCCAGTGCTGTTCTTGCTGCACAGTGTCAGTTCTAGTATCCTCATCAGTGCTCAGTATCACTACTCATTGTCTTGTGCTGCATTGTGGTGACCAGTATACTACAGTACAATAGTCCAGTGCTGCATCTCGTTGTCCAGTGTCAGTTCTAGTATCCTCATCAGTGCTCAGTATCATTACTCATTGGGCCTAATTCTGAGTTGATCGCAGCAGCAAATTTTTTAGCAGTTGGGCAAAACCATGTGCACTGCAGGGGGGGGCAGATATAATATGTGCAGAGAGAGTTAGATTTGGGTGTGGTGTGTTCAATCTGCAATCTAATTTGCAGTGTAAAAAGAAAGCAGCCAGTATTTACCCTGCACAGAAACAAAATAACCCACCCAAATCTAACTCTCTCTGCACATGTTATGTCTGGCCCCCCTGCAGTGCACATGGGCCCTCATTCCGAGTTGTTCGCTCGGTAATTTTCTTCGCATCGCAGCGTTTTCCGCTAATTGCGCATGCGCAATGTTCGCACTGCGACTGCGCCAAGTAAATTTGCTATGCAGTTAGGTATTTTACTCACGGCATTACGAGGTTTTTTTCTTCGTTCTGGTGATCGTAATGTGATTGACAGGAAGTGGGTGTTTCTGGGCGGAAACTGGCCGTTTTAAGGGTGTGTGTGAAAAAACGCTGCCGTTTCTGGGAAAAACGCGGGAGTGTCTGAAGAAACGGGGGAGTGTCTGGGCGAACGCTGGGAGTGTTTGTGACGTCAAACCAGGAACGAAACTGACTGAACTGATCGCAGTTGCCGAGTAAGTCTGGAGCTACTCAGAAACTGTGAAGAAGTGTCTATTCGCAATTCTGCTAATCTTTCGTTTGCAATTTTACTATGCTAAGATTCACTCCCAGTAGGCGGCGGCTTAGCGTGTGCAAAGCTGCTAAAAGCAGCTTGCAAGCGAACAACTCGGAATGACCACCATGGTTTTGCCCAATTGCTAACAAAGTTCCATCTGCGATCAACTCAGAATTACCCCCATTGTCTTGTGCTGCATTGTGGTGACCAGTATACTACAGTACAATAGTCCAGTGCTGTTCTCGCTGCCCAGTGTTAGTTCTAGCATCCTCATCAGTGCTCAGTATCACTACTCATTGTCTTGTGCTGCATTGTGGTGACCAGTATACTACAGTATAATAGTCCAGTGCTGCATCTCGTTGCCCAGTGTCAGTTCTAGTATCCTCATCAGTGCTCAGTATCACTACTCATTGAGGGTCATTCCGAGATGTTCGTTCGCTAGCAGATTTTAGCAGCATTGCACACGCTAGGCCGCTGCCCTCTGGAAGTGTATCTTAGCTTAGCAGAATTGCGAACGAAAGATTAGCAGAATTGCGAATAGATAATTCTTAGCAGTTTCTGAGTAGCTCGTGACTTACTCCTACACTGCGATCAGCTCAGCCCGTCTCGTTCCTGGTTTGACGTCACAAAACGCCCTGCGTTCGGCCAGCCACTTCCCCGTTTCTCCAGACACTCATTTTATCCTGGCACGCCTGCTTTTTTCCGCACACTCCCAGAAAATGGTCAGTTTCCGCCCAGAAACACCCACTTCCTGTCAATCACACTCCGATCACTTCAACAATGGAAATTCTTAGTTCGGTCATGAGTAAATCTACTAAGTTTTGTGCTAAAATACTTCGCGCATGCGCACTGCGTACCATGCGCATTTTCGCCTTCATCGCTCCGTGGCGAAAATCGGCAACGAGCGGACAACTCGGAATGACCCCCATTGTCTTGTGCTGCATTGTGGTGACCAGTATACTACAGTACATTACTAAAAGTCCAGTGTCTTGTGCTGCATCTTGCTGCTGTAGGGTGCTGTCACTGTACATAGGTCATCATCATTCCAGTCACAGTGGTATCTGGTATATATCTAGTGGTATCTAATTCCAGACATTACTGCCATATAATTCCATATATATTACTGGCATATAATTCCACACATTAAAAAAATGAAGAACAAAAATTTGGAGGGTAAAATAGGGAAAGATCAAGATCCACTTCCACCTAGTGCTGAAGCTGCTGCCACTAGTAATGGCAGAGATGATTCAATGCCATCCACGTCGTCTGCCAAGGCCGATGCCCAATGTCATAGTAGAGAGCATGTAAAATCCAAAAAACAAAAGTTCAGTAAAATGACCCAAAAATCTAAATTAAAAGCGTCTGAGGAGAAGCGTAAACTTGCCAATATGCCATTTACAACACGGAGTGGCAAGGAACGGCTGAGGCCCTGGCCTATGTTCATGGCTAGTGGTTCAGCTTCACATGAAGATGGAAGCACTCATCCTCCCGCTAAAAAAATGAAAAGAGTTAAGCTGGCAAAAGCACAGCAAAGAAATGTGCGTTCTTCTAAATCACAAATCCCCAAGGAGAGTCCAATTGTGTCGGTTGTAATGCCTGACCTTCCCAACACTGGACGGGAAGAGGTGGCTCCTTCCACCATTTGCACGCCCCCTGCAAGTGCTGGAAGGAGCACCCACAGTCCAGTTCCTGATAGTCAATTTGAAGATGTCACTGTTGAAGTACACCAGGATGAGGATATGGGTGTTGCTGGCGCAGAGGAGGAAATTGACAAGGATGATTCTGATGGTGAGGGGGTTTGTCTAAGTCAGGCACCCAGGGAGACACCTGTTGTCTGTGGGATGAATAAGGCCATAGACATGCCTGATAAAAATACAAAAAAAAAAATCACCTCTTCGGTGTGGAATTATTTCAACAGAAATGCGGACAACTGGTGTCAAGCCGTGTGTTGCCTTTGTCAAGCTGTAATAAGTAGGGGTAAGGACGTTAACCAACTAGGAACATCCTCCCTTATACGTCACCTGGAGCGCATTCATCAGAAGTCAGTGACAAGTTCAAAAACTTTGGGTGGCAGCGGAAGCAGTCCACTTACAACTAAATTCCTTCTTCCTCTTGTACCCAAGCTCCTGCAAACCACACCAACAACTCCCTCAATGTCAATTTCTTCCTTGGACAGGAACGCCAATAGTTCTGCAGGCCATGTCACTGGCAAGTCTGACGAGTCCTCTCCTAACTGGGATTCCTCCGATGCATCCTTGAGTGTAACGCCTACTGCTGCTGGCGATGCTGTAGTTGCTGCTGGGAGTCTATCGTCATCCCAGAGGGGAAGTCGGAAGACCACTTGTACTACTTCCAGTAAGCAATTGACTGTCCAACAGTCCTTTGCGAGGAAGATGAATTATCACAGCAGTCATCCTGTTGCAAAGCGGATAACTCAGGCCTTGACAACCATGTTGGTGTTAGATGTGCATCCGGTATCCGCCGTTAGTTCACAGGGACTTCGAGAATTGCTTGAGATAGTGTATCACCGGTACCAAATGCCATCTAGGTTCCACTTCTCTAGGCAGGTGATACCCAGAATGTACACAGACGTCAGAAAAAGAGTCACCAGTGTCCTAAAAAATGCTGTTGTCCACTAAACCCCGGACATGTGGACAAGTGGAGCAGGGCAGACTAAGGACTATATGACTGTGACAGCCCACTGGGTAGATGTATTGCCTCCCGCAGCAACAACAGCAGCAGTGGCACTAGTAGCAGCATTTCGCAAACGCCAACTCGTTCCTAGGCAGGCTACGCTTTGTATCACCGCTTTCCATAAGAGGAACACAGCTGACAACCTCTTACGGAAACTGAGGAACATCATCGCAGATTGGCTTACCCCAATTGGACTCTCCTGGGGATTTGTGACATCGGACAATATTGTGCGTGCATTACATTTGGGCAAATTCCTGCACGTCCCTTGTTTTGCACATACAATGAATTTGGTGGTGCAGAATTTTTTTAAAAACGACAGGGGCGTGCAGGAGATGCTGTCGGTGGCCCGAAAAATTGCGTGCCACTTTCGGCATTCAGCCACCGCGTGCCGAAGACTGGAGCACCAGCAAACACTCCTGAACATGCCCTGCCATCAGCTGAAGCAAGAGGTGGTAACGATGTGGAATTCAACCCTCTATATGCTTCAGAGGATGGAGGAGCAGCAAAAGGCCATTTAAGCCTATACATCTGCCTACGATATAGGCTAAGGAGGGGGAATGCACCTGACTCAAGCACAGTGGAGAATGATTTCAACATTGTGCAAGGTTCTCCAACCCTTTGAACTTGCCACACGTGAAGTCAGTTCAGACACTGCCAGCCTAAGTCAGGTCATTCCCCTTATCAGGCTTTGCAGAAGCAGCTGGAGAGATTGAAGGAGGAGCTAAAACGGAGCGATTCCGCTAGGCATGTGGGACTTGTGGATGGATCCCTTAATTCGCTTAACCAGGATTCACAGGTGGTCAATCTGTTGAAATCAGAGCACTACATTTTGGCCATCGTGCTCGATCCTAGGTTTAAAGCCTACGTTGTATCTCTCTTTCCGGCAGACACAAGTCTGCAGATGTTCAAAGACCTGCTGGTGAGACACTTGTCAAGTCAAGCGGAACGTGACCCGCCAACAGCTCCTCTTTCATTTTCTACCGCCACTGGAGCTGCCAGGAAAAGGATAACATTTCCAAAACCACCCGCTGGCGGTGATGCAGGGCAGTCAGGAGTGAAAACTGACATCTGGTCCGGACTGAAGGACCTGCCAACGATTACTGACATGATGTCTACTGTCACTGCATATGATTCTGTCACCATTGAAAGAATGGTGGAGGATTATATAAGTGACGGCATCACTGTAGGCATGTCAGACAGTCCGTACGTATACTGGCAGGAAAAAGAGGCAATTCGGAGGCCCTTGCACAAACTGGCTTTATTTTACCTGAGTTTCCCCCCTCCAGTGTGTACTCTGAAAGAGTGTTTAGTGCAGCCGCTCCCCAATGTTAGCGATCAGCGTAGGAGTTTACTTCCAGAAAATGTGGAGAAGATGATGTTCATCAAAATGAATTATAATCAATTCCTCCATGGAGACATTTACCAGCAGTTGCCTCCAGAAAGTACACACGGACCTGTGATGGTGGATTCCAGTGGGGACGAATTAATACTCTGTGAGGAGGGGGATGTACACAGTGAAAGGGGTGAGGAATAGGACAATGAGGAGGAGGTGGACATCCTGCCTCTGTAGAGCCAGTTTGTGCATGGAGAGATTGATTGCTTCTTTTTTAGTGGGGGCCCAAACCAACCAGTCATTTCAGCCACAGTCGTGTGGCAGACCCTGTCGCTGAAATGATGGGCTTGTTAAAGTGTGCATGTCCTGTTTATACAACATAAGGGTGGGTGGGAGGGCCCAAGGACAATTCCATCTTGCACCTTTTATTTATTTATTTATTTATTTATTTATCTTTGCATCATGTGCTGTTTTGGGACTATTTTTTTAAGTGCCATCCTGTCTGACACTGCAGTGCCACTCCTAGATGGGCCAGGTGTTTGTGCCGCCCACTTGGGTCGTTTAGCTTAGTCATCCAGCGACATTGGTGCAAATTTTAGGACTAAAAATAATATTTGAGGTGTTCAGAATAGACTGGAAATGAGTGGAAATTATGGTTATTGAGGTTAATAATACTATAGGATCAAAATTACCCCCAGATTCTATGATTTAAGCTGTTTTTGAGTTTTTTTTTTTGTTTTGTTTTTTAAACCCGAATCCAAAACGCACCCGAATCTGACAAAAATTCTTAAGGGAGGTTTTGCCAAAATGCATCCGAATCCAAAACACGACCGCGGAACCGAATCCAAAACTAAAACACAAAACCCGAAAAATGCCTGCTGCACATCTCTAGTCTGAATTACCCCCTATGTGCGGTGGCATACTCTGCACATACACTGCTCAAAAAAAATAAAGGGAACACTTAAACAACACAATGTAACTCCAAGTCAATGACACTTCTGTGAAATCAAACTGTCCACTTAGGAAGCAACACTGATTGACAATCAATTTCACATGCTGTTGTGCAAATGGAATAGACAACAGGTGGAAATTATAGGCAATTAGCAAGACACCCCCAATAAACGAGTTGTTCTGCAAGTGGTGACCACAGACCACATCTCAGCTCCTATGCTTTCTGACTGATGTTTTGGTCACTTTTGAAAGCTGGCGGTGCTTTCACTCTAGTGGTAGCATGAGACGGAGTCTACAACCCACACAAGTGGCTCAGGTAGTGCAGCTCATCCAGGATGGCACATCAATGCGAGCTGTGGAAAGAAGGTTTGCTGTGTCTGTCAGCGTAGTATCCAGAGCATACCGAGATGAGATCCTCAGACCCCTTGTGAGACCATATGCTGGTGTGGTTGGCCCTGGGTTCCTCCTAATGCAAGACAATGCTAGACCTCATGTGGCTGGAGTGTGTCAGCAGTTCCTGCAAGACGAAGGCATTGATGCTATGGACTGGCCCGCCCGTTCCCCATACCTGAATCCGACTGAGCATATTTGGGATATCATGTCTCGCTCCATCCACCAACGCCACGTTGCACCACAGACTGTCCAGGAGTTGGCGGATGCTTTAGTCCAGGTCTGGGAGGAGATCCCTCAGGAGACCATCCGCCACCTCATCAGGAGCATGCCCAGGCATTGTAGGGAGGTCATACAGGCACGTGGAGGCCACACACACTACTGAGCCTCATTTTGACTTGTTTTAAGGACATTACATCAAAGTTGGATCAGTCTGTAGTGTGTTTTTCCACTTTAATTTTGAGTGTGACTCCAAATCCAGACCTCCATGGGTTGATAAACTTGATTTCCATTAATAATTTGTGTGTGATTTTGTTGTTAGCACATTCAACTATGTAAAGAACAAAGTATTTAATAAGAATATTTCATTCATTCAGATCTAGGATGTGTTATTTTAGTGTTCCCTTTATTTTTTTGCGCAGTGTACTTAGGTACAGCCCTGTGGTGCAGTTTCTATAACTTGTCATGTGAGGGGACAGATGTCCTTTAGTACCTCTAATAGTTCCACTCCACTGATTTGTCTGTGTGTGGTTTGAACTCTCTGTTTCCATGTTGATTTTTTTTTTTAGGTATTATTTTATCTTAGATGTAACTCATGCCTAATGTTCATATAATGTGACTTTACTTAGCTTTAAGGACCATTCTCATCCATCGACTAGCGTTGTTCTACTACAGTATGTCATGCATACTATTATTATGTTCCTGCATATGCTTTTCGTTCCTGTATCATTTTGTATCTTTTTCTCAGATTAAACACCTTTCTTTTTTTTTTAAATTGTATCTTTTGTGAAGCTTCTGTAATGATCACATATGTCTTTTGCAGCAGTCTCTTATGTTATGTGATTTTGTCTGGCAATCTTCAACTACAAAACTTACATTTACTTACAGTATGTCTATGGGCCTGATTCAGCATGGATCTCAAAAGCAAAATCTTTCAAACCATGTTGCACTGCAGGTGGGGCAGATGTAACGTGTAGAGAGAGTAGAATTGGATAGGGTGTGTACAAACTAAAATCTAAATTGCAGTGTAAAAATAAAGCAGCCAGTACTTACCCTGCACAGAAACAAAATAACCCACCCAAATGTTAATCTCTCTGCACATGTTAGATTTGCCCCACCAGCAGTGCACATGGGGCCTAATTCAGACCTGATCACTAGCAGGCGATTTTTGCACTGCGGCTATCGGATAGTCGCTGCCTACCGGGGGATTGTATTTTAACTGCAAGTGTGCGAACGCATGTGTAGCAGAGCTGTATAAGCAGATCTTGTGCAGTCTCTGCGCAGCCCAGGACTTACTCAGCCGCTTTGAACACATCAGCCTGTTTGGGACCGGAATTGACATCAGGAACCCTCCCTGCAAACGCTTGGGAACACCAGCGTTTGTCCAACCACTCCCTGAAAACGGTCAGTTGCCACCCACAAACGGCTTCTTCCTGTCAATCTCCTTGCGAATGGCCGTGCAAATGGATTCTTCGCACAAACCCATCACTGAGTGCGATCCGCTTTGTACCCGTTCAACGTGCCTGTGTATTGCAGTGCATACGCATGCACAGTTTAGACCTGATCGCAGACTGTACGAAAACGCAGCCTATCGATCAGGTCTGAATTACCACCATGATTTTGACCATTAGAGAAAGATTTTGCTTTTGCCATCTGTGCTAAATCAGGCCCTAAATGTATTTCTTAATCCCTTTCTTTGCACTTTGGTCTGTTTATAGTAATAACCACCCACAAGTTATCTCTAGATTGCAGCATTTCAACCTTACAATTTCCCAGCTGATTATTGTTATTATTCGGTTTAGCCATTGCAAGCTTAAGTTCTGGGCTACCAGCCATTTCTTTCTTTTTCCTTCTTTACTTCATTTGAAATACAGCATTGAGGTACTCACTTAGGCTTCGAAGATTTTCTTGGAATATTGGTTTGTATTCTGCTGTTGTACTATTTCTAAATCCATTAACCCAGAGGTACCCAAAATCTGTCCTCAAGGCACCCAAACAGTCCAGGATTTAGGTATATCCATGGCTCAGCACAGATGGTTAAGTCAAATTTACTTAGGTGCTAATTAAGTCACCTGTGTCCAAGCTGGATACATTTAAAACCTGGACTGTTGGGGTGTCTTTAGGACTACGTTTGGCAACCTCTGCATTACCCTGTTGCAGAAAACGCTTCTTTGTTTAAGCATTAAATACGTATGGAAAGATTGTGGATTTATACTTTAGCCAGAACATGTAAAACTTTCTAACATACCTTGGAGCATTACAGAAAGAAGTAAGAGAGGGGATCCAGATGATAGGTCGACGGTCAATAGGTCAACAGTCAATAGGGCAACAGTCAATAGGCCAATCCCATATGGTCGAAATGCATTAGGTCGACAGGTTCAAAAGGTCAACATGCAAATGGTCAACATGACAATGGTCGACAGACATATGATTTATCATTTACCATCCTCATGGACTATGATTGGGAATAGTAACCTGTACCGAGCACAACAGTAGCGGAGTGAGACATCTTGCCCAAAGTGAGATGAGTGACGTGCACTAATTGGGGCACATCTGTTTTAACACAGAAAATGACACCCAAATCAAAAAATTGTAGCGACCATTTCCATGTTGACCTTTTGTACTTATCGACCTTTTTATTGTCTACCTTTAACATGTTGACTGATTGACTGTCAATCTAATTCTGAATGACCCAATGAACCACAACCATAAATAAGAGAGTACATTTTCACAACACAGAGAGGATACACAGTAACGCACTGAGAATAGTGCCACCTAATGTCCCTCAAGTATAGTTTCCAGGAAAAACTTAGCTTGTAACTGTTGTATTCTGACATACCCTTTAATACTTGCATGATCCTAGCAATCTATTTCCAACTTGTGAGCCAAGAAATAAGGATAATAAAGGTTAGACAACTCTATCTACATGTTCCTGTAAAATAATCCCATTAAGTTATTTGGAAGCAGTGCCTTGGTATAATGTGACCAGTATATACAGACTCTTTTTGTGGGCGCACTCTTCTTAATTGGTAAATACCGTGTGTAATATGTAAATACTAAAACATAGCTTTTAATGGCCTCGACAATACAGTCTATCTGTACTGGTCAGGGCGGTAGGATGCATCCCAAGTTATGACTGCAAACCGGCAACCCATAATGAATGGAGAGTGACCAGAACAAACACTTATTTTTCTAGTTTAATAATTATAGTCAAGTATATGAACAATCAGAACCCAGTGGTGTGAAGCTGCAATGGGAATTTGTTCTCATCTTATGTTTGTCTATTTTCTTATCTTGTACATTTAGATATCTCAGACTATTTCTCTAACTATTTGCAGTGAGATATGTTACTGTTTTATATGGTATTTTCATTAAAAGCTATGTTTTAGTATTTACATATTACACACAGTCTTCTTTCCTCTCTCTGTATATGCTTGTATACTCTTTTTTGACTCAGGGCACACCACCAGGCGGATATACTAATTTCAAGATAGTTTGCACCTAGATCGTCCCAGGCTGGTTAATTCCGTATAGTTTTTCTTGATTTTCCTGGTGCCTAGTCGCTCCCTTTCTCAGTTGATAATGTGACCAGTGCCTGGGTAGATTAGGGTTTGGTTTAGTAGATAAGAGAAACTATCCATCTTTGGGGGTCATTCAGACCTGATCGCTCGCTAGCTATTTCTCATACGTCCTAGAGGATGCTGGGGTCACTTCAAGAACCATGGGGTATAGACGGGATCTGCAGGAGACATGGGCACCTTAAGACCTTCAAAGGGTGTGACCTGGCACCTCCCTCTATGCCCCTCTTCCAGACCCCAGTTTAGATTCTGTGCCCAGTGAGACTGGATGTACACTGAGGAGCTCTACTGAGTTTCTCTGAAAAAGACTTATGTTAGGTTTTTTATTTTCAGGGAGGCTGCTGGCAACAGTCTCCCTGCTTCGTGGGACTTAGGGGAGAGAAGTTAGACCTACTTCTAGTGAGTTTAAAGGCTCTGCTTCTTGGCTACAGGACACCATTAGCTCCTGAGGGTCTGATCGCTAGGTACACCTAGATGCTCGTTCCCAGAGCCGGCCGTCACCCCCCTTGCAGAGCCAGAAGTCAGAAGGCAGGTGAGTAGAAGAAGCAAAGAAGACTTCAGTGACGGCTTCTGAGGTACCGCACAGCGATCGCACGCTGCGTGCCATGCTCCCACACACAGCGGCACTACAGGGTGCAGGGCACGGGGGGGGGGGGGGAATTGGGGGGGCGCCCTGGGCAGCATATAAATCCTCATTCTGACACTGGTATAAGGGGACATTTGTGCCAAGGCACTGTCCTAATCCCCGCCAGTATAAATATTTGTTGAAAATTGCGGGAAGGAAGCGCGCCATTACGGGGGCGGAGCTTCTTCCTCACAGCACACACACACACTGCTGAGAACTGCAGGGTGCATGGCTCAGGGGGGGGGCGCTCTGGGCAGCATAAAACTTAGTTTATGGCAAAAGGAACCCCCGGCAGTATAATTAACTGATTAGTTAAGAGCGTGTGAAGCGCGCCAGTAAGGGGGCGTGGATTCTTCCTCACTAAGCTAGCACACTAATCATCGCCATTTTCTCCTCACAGAAACGCTGGTCCTCCCTTCAGTACTGACATGTATCAGGGTGCAAAAATGGGGGGGGGGGGGGGGGGAGATGTATATGGTGCCTGTATTATAATAATAAAAACGCTGCAGGTCTGTGCTCAATGATATGTTTCACAGATTGTGTGTGCTTGGCGCTGGGGTGTGAGCTGGTTTTTCCTCTCTGTGTCCATCTGACAGAGGTCTGTTCCCTATAAGTCCCAGTGTGTCTGTGAGTGTATGTGGTACACGTGTGTGACATGTCTGAGGCAGGGAGTTCCTCCCTGGAGGAAGCCATTGTAGGGACACAGAGTTGTACGGTGGTGGCGATACTGGCACACCAAGAGCCTGCATCGGTGAAAGAAATACGTGGTAGTATGCATCAATAGGAGATTAGATAAGGCTGTATCTAATACTGCATGCTGGATATGTGGAAGATGTGTTTTTTCAGGATTCTCTTATTCCATCTGCAGGTGACCCTCCCTGGGTCACATAAAGTCCATTTACAAATGTTATGACTATTGCTACCAACACGGACTCTAAGTCCTGTGTCGACGATAGGGAATCCAAGGAAATAGATCTAATAAGAGTCCCTCCCACGGGCTTAATATATTCTTTCCCGGCAGTCACCCCCTGTGTTAGTGCGATGTCCAGGGTGACAAAGAAAGTAATTCTCCCTGCACCGGGCATGGCGTCACTAAAAGAGCCTGCCGACCGAAAGGTGAAAACTACATTAAAATCCATTTATGTTGCAAATGGTACGCTGCTCAGACCCACTATTATTTGCACTTGGGTGAGTCGCGCTATTGAAAAATGATCAGAAAGCGTGTCATCAGAAATTGACACGACTGATTAAGATGAGATACTTCTTACGTTAGGGAATATCAAAGACGCTGCTGCATACATGCTAGAGGCGATGAAATATTGGACTCTTGAGTTCACAAGCTGCTACCAGGGCAGTATCGGCTCGGCGGGTGTTGGGGATTCGTCAGTGGAACGCGGATGCAAATTCCAAAAGAAACATGGAGGCTCTCCCATATAAAGGTGTGGCCTTATTTGGCGATGGCCTGGATGCGTTAGTCTCGACGGCTACCGCAGGAAAGTCGACATTTTTTGCCCTCTGCGCCTGCACCGGCAAAAAAGACCTATCACTCGCACATCCAGTCCTTTCGGCCCAATAAATAAAAAAAGACAAGAGGTTCCCCCTTCTTTGCAGGTAGGGGAAGGGGAAAGGGAAAGAAGTCCACAACGGCTTCAGGTTCCCAGGAGCAGAAGTCTACCCCTACTTCTGCCAAATCTTCAGCATTACGCTGAGGCTCCTTTGAGGGAGGCCACTCGGGTGGGGGCACGTCTCAAACTGTTCAGCCAAGGTTGGATTCTGTCTGACCTGGATCCCTGGGTGTTGCAAATAGTGTCCCAGGGATACAAGCTGGAGTTTCAAGACGTTCCCCCATGCCAATTTTTCAAATCGACCTAGCCAGCTTCTCTTCCAGAAAGGGAAGCGGTAACAGCGGCAATCCAAAAATTATGTCAGGATCAGGTCATAGTCCTGGTACCTTTGTAACAACAAGGAGAGGGGTTTTATTCAAGCCTCTTCATAGTTCCGAAGCCGGACGGCTCGGTCAGACCGATCCAAAACCTAAAAAAAAAAAAATCTAAAAATCTGAATATCCACTTAAAACGATTCAAGTTCAGAATGGAATCACTGAGGGTAATGATATCCGGTCTGGAGGAGGGGGACTACATGGTGTCTGTAGACATAAAGGATGCTTACCTGCATGTTCCCATTTATCCTCCTCGCCAGGCTTATCTGAAGATTTGCGGTTCAGGATTGCCATTACCAATTCCAGACGTTACCTTTCGGTCTCTCCACGGAGCCGAGAGTATTCACCAAGGTGTTGGCGGAGATGATGGTTTGCCTGCGTCAAAAAGGTGTCAATATAATTCCTTATCTAGACGATCTCCTGATAAGGGCGAGATCCAGGGAGCAGTTGTTACAAAACATCACACTCTCCCTGTCAATACTCCAACAACATGGTTGGATCATAAATTATCCAAAGTCATAGTTGGAACCGACGACAAGATTGTCCTTTCTCGGGATGATTCTGGACACAGAAGTTCAGAGAGTATTTCTTCCGGTGGAAAAGGCTCTGGAAATCCAGAAAATGGTAAAACAGATATTGAAACCATCGAGTGTGTCGATCCATCAGTGCCTTTGGTTGTTGGGGAAGATGATGGCAGCCTACGAGGCCATACAGTTTGGCAGGTCCCATGCCATGGTATTCCAGTGGGACCTGTTGGACAAGTGGTCAGGATCCCACCTACACATGCACCGGAAAATAATCCTGTCGGCAAAAGCCAGGATTTCGCTCCTGTGGTGGCTCCACAGCTCGCACTTACTAGAGGGAAGCAGGTTCGGGATTCAGTACTGGGTCCTGGTAACCACAGATGCAAGTCTCCGAGGCTGGGGAGCTGTTACTCAAGGGAAAAGCTTCCAAGAAAAATGCTAAAGTCAGGAAGCCTGCCTTCACATGAACATGCTGGAATTGAGAGCCATTTACAATGGCCTTCAACAGGCGGTACATCTTCTTCATGATCACCCCGTGCGGATCCAGTTGGACAATGCAACAGCAGAACGAAAAGCAGAGCGGAAATGGCAGAGGTGACGAAGATCCTCCTCTGGGCAGAAAAATATGTAAGGGCTCTGTCGGCAATTTTCATTCCGGGAGTGGACAACTGGGAAGAATGCTTCCTCAGCAGACACGATCTCCATCGGGGAGAGTGGGACCCCCACCAAGAAATCTTCGCAGAGGTGACAAGTCTTTGGGGAGTTCCTCAAGTAGGCATGATGACTTCTTGTCTCAACGAGAAGCTTCAGAAATATTGTACCAGGTCAAGAGACCCTCAGGCAATAGCAGTAGATGCTCTGGTGACCCAGTGGCTATTCCGGTCAATGTATTCCTTCCACTTCAACTGATCCCAAAAGTTCACGGGATCATAAGAAGAACAAGGGTTCGGGCAATTTTCACTGCCCCAGACTGGCCAAGGAGGGCTTGGTGCCCAGATCTTCAGGAGTTGCTCATTAAAAGATCCTGAGCCTCTTCCTCTTCGCGAGCACCTACTACGGTAGGTGCCGTGCGTGTACCTAGACTTGCCACGACTATGTTTGACGGCATAACTGTTGAGCGCTGAATCCTAGCCAAAAGGGTATTCCCAAGGAAGTGTCATCCCCACTCTTATTCAGGCCAGGAAAGGAGTAACGTCTAAACATTACCACTGTTTTTAGACAAAATATTTGTCTTGGTGTGAATCCAAGAAAGTTTCAATGGAAGTGTTGCAGTTAGGGCGTTTTCTCCATTTCCTACAGGCTGGGGGAAATGCAGACTGCAGTTGGACTCCATTAAGGTCCAGATTTCAGCATTGGCAATTTTCTTTCTGAAACTATTAGCTTCCCTTCCGGAAGTTCAGTCTTGCGTGAAAGGCGTGTTGCGCGTCCAACCTTCATTTGTGCCTCCAGTGGCACCATGGGATCGTAATGTGGTGTTGCAGTTCCTTCAATCACGTGGGTTTGAACCTTTAAGAAGGTGAAGTTGCTTTTTTCACTTGAAAAGTGGCCATCCTGTTGGCCGTGGCATCTGCAAGGCGGGTGTCTGAGTTAGGGGCCTTGTATCACAAGAGCTCTTGTTTGATCCTCCTTGAAGATAGAGCTGAATTGAGGACACGTCAGCATTTTCTACCGAAGGTGGTTTCCTCTTTCTACAGGAACCGACCATTGTGGCGCCTGTGGCTACTGACACCTTTGCTGAGTCAAAGTCTCTGGATGTGGTTGGAGCATTGAAGATTATGTCGCCTGAACGGCTCAGATTAGGAAAACGGTGGCTCTGTTTGTCCTGTATGCTCCCAACAAGATTGGGTGTCCTGCTTACAAGCAGACCATTGCGAGTTGGCTCTGTGGTGAGATTCAGCATGCTCATTCCACGGCTGGATTGCCGTTACCGAAATCGGTGAAGGCCCGTTCTACTAGAAAGGTGGGCTCATCCTGGGCGGCAGCCCGGGGGGATCTCGGCATTACAACTTGGCCGAGCAGATGTTTGGTTGGGTTCAAATACTTTTGCAATGTTTTACAAGTTTGATACCCTGGCCGATGAGGACCTCATGTTTGGTCAATCGGTGCTGCAGAGTCATCCGCACTCTCCCGCCCGTTCTAGAGCTTTGGTATAACCCCATAGTTCTTGAAGTGACCCCAGCATCCTCTAGGACGTATGAGAAAATAGGATTTTAATACCTACCGGTAAATTCTTTTCTCTTAGTCCTTAGAGGATGCTGGGCACCCGTCCCAGTGCGTACTGTATCTGCAGTTATTGGTTGTGGTTACACACAGGTTGTGTTACAGTTTTTGTCAGCATATTGCTGCAAATTTCTTCATGCCGTTGGCTTGTGTTCTGTTGAATGCCACGTTCTGCTCATGCTTGCGGTGTGAGCTGGTAAGATGCTCACCGTGCTTTAACAATAAATCCTTTCCTCGAAATGTCCGTCTCCCTGGGCACAGTTCCTTAAACTGGGGTCTGGAGGAGGGGCATAGAGGGAGGAGCCAGGTCACACCCTTTGAAGGTCTTAAGGTGCCCATGTCTCCTGCGGATCCCGTCTATACCCCATGGTTCTTAAAGTGACCCCAGCATCCTCTACGGACTAAGAGAAAAGGATTTACCGGTAGGTATTAAAATCCTATTTTTTTGTAGCGCTGCTATCAGATAGTCGACACCTATAGAGGAATGTATGTTAGCTTTGCAAGTGTGCGATCGCATGTGTAGCCGAGCAGTCCAAAAAAGTTTTGTGCAGATTCTGAGTAGCTCAGAACTTACTCAGCCGCTGCGATCACTTCAGCCCTGCAAACGCTTGGACACGCCTGTGTTTTTCCAAACACTCCCAGAAAACGGTCAGTTGACTCCCACAAACGCCCTCTTCCTGTCAATCTCCTTGCGATCGGCTGTGCGAATGGATACTTCATACAATCCATCGCTCAGCAACGATCCGCTTTGCACCCATACGACGCGCCTGCGCATTGCAGTGCATACGCATGCGCAGTTCGGACCTGATCGCAGTCTGAATGACCCCCTTTATCTGTAAACTTGGGAAGTATGTGAAACCTTCACTGCAATGTTGGAATTTAACATTTAATTTTCCATGTAAACAATACTGCAGAGTCAGATATTTATGTTTATGTACCAGTTTATATGTAAGTCAAGGATCAAACCTCCTCTACTAGCAAGGTATCATTTATTTCGAAAATGGTTTGCAATTAAATCCAAAATGATAGCAGGAAATACAGAATACATATATGTTTATATCAACAGTCACGGTATCCACCACTAAAAAAAGAGTAAACAACAAACAAACAGAAATTTGTCTTCATTTTAGTCTGTATTTTATACAATATGATTTAATGTAATTGGTCTTCATAACATGGACCATTTAATCATCCAAGGGCCAGTAAATAAATGTAGTCTTCTGTGTTAAAATACCCTGTTTAGGTTGGTTTTAGTTGCTGTATGTAATGTACCAAGAGCCCATGCTGTGTTAAATAGCCCAGAAACGTTTAGAATCAATGAACAGCTATTATTCTTATGCATGACATGTGTATAAAAATGAGAAGTGGCTTGCTATTAAATACAGAAAAGTAACAGTTTCCAAACAATATAGCAAAATGTGTCCAGCAACACTAATAAATAAAATAACATTTTCCAGACTTTAAATTTAGAATCTACTCCCTAATAAGCTTTATAACATTTATGAATTAGTAAATTCAGTCTGGTTTTTCTTTAGAAGATTTCAAAAAGTAAAGACTATTAAATACAATAATATGTTATCTATTTGTAAATTAATTCATCAACATTTATGTACGTTTCTCTTGATATACTCTATAGGCCCATATAGACGGGCCAATGCGGGAGAGATGTGTGCAGAGCGAACCGCTCAGCACACATCTCTCCCGCCGCTCCGCACAGTGCGATCTGTGCTGAGCGTGCGGGGGGAGACGGGGGGGCCGCTCATTTCACCCAGCGAGATTACTTAAAATATCGCTCCGTGAGTACCCCCCTTTAATCTGTGATTTATCCACTGTATGATTTGGAAAGAAATTTGTCTTGCGTATGTTTGACACCCCAAAAAGAGAGAGGCCAGACCTGAACCCATAGAAGACCCAAATCACTTTTATTACGAAGGGTTGTCACAGGCAACTGTGTGTTTGTTACTGTTTTGTTTGTTTTTCACTTTGCTCTCAATGGCAAAGATACACTGTTAGATGGCAATATATGGTGAGCGAAAAATTAAAAAAATACTCAATAGTGCCGTCTTTCGGAACAATTGAATAACCAATCGGGGGATCAATTAGTCACCGTAATTTACAGTGGCTAATTGAATTCCCCCCTAATCAGACAAAGAGAACACATGACGAGCATGGATAATCAGAAAAGAATTAGGCAAATATATGGAAAACAGAGAAAAAAAAGACTCTTGTTTGGGTGCACTCTTTTGTATTTACATTCTAAAGACAATATTTCAGTATTAAATTAAGACTTAACTTTTAATGGTTCGTCACATAAAAATAATCAGTAAATTAAATTAACATCCAAAAATGCTGCAAAACCTTAAAAACAGAATATGTTCTGATCCATCAGCATATAACAATGGTTTCAGATGGAAAGATAAATACCGGTAATTCTACTTCCGTCTGTCGTGGATCAGTACAAAACCAGTTTGTATTCATGAGACCCACAAGGGTCAATTGGTGTGAGGGAAGACCAACTCACTGGATTTGCACCACTATCGTGACAGTTGTACAGATATATCACAATTGTCTGCATTAATTGCTGTATCCTATTATATATTGCAGGCTTTTTCAACCAGTGTGCCGTGGCACACTAGTGTGCCGCGGCCAGTTGCAAGGTGTGCCGCGGAGCTAGAGCAGCTTCCTGCACCTTCAGAATGAACTGTTGGCCAGGGCTCTTCTTAGAGGATCAGTCGTGCTCCAGCCGTGACGTATGCCTTGAAGACGCGGCGGTGTGATATCATAGGTCACGGCCACCGCGTCTCACCACCCAGCCAGCCCACCCACCTGCACACATATCTTCCAGTTCCTGCCTGCCTACACAGCTTTCCTTGCCCACCCACATCCACACCTGCCCGACCGCCCACTGATCAGTATTCGCAGCACTCCACTATGAACAATCCCCGCCACTGAGGGACAGGGAGGAGGACAGCTGACCGGTAGGGGCTAATATTTGTTATTTTTTTTCTCCTGTGGGGAACAATAGGATTTATGTGGGGAGAATAAGGATTTATGGATTTATGTGGGGAGAATAAGGATTTATGGGGGGAACAATGTGAATAATTCATGTAGGGAACAATATAATTTATGTAGGGAGCAATAGGATTTATGTGGGGAGCAATAGGATTTATGTAGAGAGCAATAGGATTTATGTGGGGAGCAATGTGATTGTTTTTTCTGTGTAGGCCAATGTATGTGTGGATTTTTTTTTTATTGCTATGAGGGCCAATGTGTGTTTTTTTTATTTTTTTCTGTGGGGAACTGATGGTGTGCCTTGGCAATTTTAAAATATTGTTTGGTGTGCCGCGAGAAAAAAAAGGTTGAAATTCACTGATATATTGTGTGTAGATTTGGAAAAGAAATGTACTGAGACTAGAAGGATTAAAGTTAAAAAAAAGTTGTAATGCTGCTGTTAGTGTCTTTACAGACAATCCTCTTAATGCCTTCCTACTCCACTGCGTATTCCCTGGAGGTCTCCTATCCAGGTACTACCCCAGCCCACCACCGTTTGGCTTCCAAGATTGGATGAGATTGGGCATGTACGTTGGGGTATGGTAGTAGAAAAATATGTCCGATATTACAGACACACTAATGAGAGTGCACTGAAATAATTGATTTGCCCGTAGACGAACGGGAACACCCCGGCCAATCAAAAAGATAGAAAAGGACAGAAGAGAAAGAAAAGAGATGTGCGAATATGCTAGAGATTATTGAGACCAGAGAAAGAAAAAAGAGAGGGAAGAAAATAAATTATGGATCTGCTGTCCATGTTAGACAGGCACGCGTGTTCCCACGTCTGCAAGAGGGGTTCACCCACCTGAATCATGAATGAGAGTCCACGGAATAAGTTTAGATAGAACAGGCAGTATATCTACACAAATGTGTATATCACTTAATTCAAATTCCAAAGTAGTCTGCTCGCTTATGTGTTCAGCAGTCAAATGGGATATAAACCCAGTTTTTTAAAAGACAATGGGAAAAAAGATTAGTATTGATCTCTATTATGGTTGTAGACAAAAATGTGTGGTTGGTCCAAAAGACTGTTTAAGAGTAAACAATTAATCATCCACTACACTGGTATAAAAAGGGTATATGCAAATTAAAGCAATCAGAGTAAAAGATCTATTGCCTCCACAGTCAGAATTTTTTTTAATAATGATGATGACTTGTTGCCTCCACAGTCATTAAGGATATTGCCTGTGTCAGATATCTCAAATCATGGTTGCATAAACTATATATTTAAGTACCAGAGTAATGACAGAACCTTCTAAACTAGGTAGGCTAAATTGAAGTTAATACCCTGTTAAACATATTCACAATTATCAGTCTCACCTAAATACACAATTGCACATGCTATTGTTTCACAGATGGACAAATCGTACATAATTTCAGATGTTTAAACAGGTATCCACCAAGTAAATCAAATAATTGATCAGACAGGGGAGGCATTCAATCATAGCATTAGGGACAAAAGATACCAAAAATACCAGTGGGTGTCAAAGTCTCCAAAAGTCTCAGGGTTATTTGGTCTCCTAATCCGAGATCCTAGTGAGTGAGGTCTCCAATGGAATTCACATTTCACCCGCTTAATGGGCTTGTTCACTTCCGGGGAGCCTGCAGTCAGGCTGTATGAGAGTGTTTAAATACCTGATAATCTGATCATCAGCCAATCGCTGTGATCAGAGGCGGGGACATGCTATTGGAGCTAGTCAACCTGTGCGTCCCGGTAATTGTATACGTCATAATGGACGTGGGTGCATTCCAGCTTCCGCCACGTCACTGAATTACAGTTTTAGCAGTGGAAATTGCAGTCTCGCTTAGTTGCTGGGTAACGCGCCGCTAAAGACGCTAGTTGACGGCCGCTCCCAGCTTCCGCCGTGTCACTAGGTTACAGTGTGAGCGGCAGAAGTAATGCCCCGCTCTGTTGCTAAGTAACACGTCACTATGGATGCAAATGGGTAGCCGCTGCCGCAGCTTAGAGATAGCCGTGGCAGCCACAACTAAATAACAGAGATGAGGATGGTCACCCACATAGAAGAGGCAAAGTTAAAAACACAGGTTGCATAACGAGATACATTTGATGATTAACACACAAATAGTGAGTCATTAGATCTGTTTACAAGTGACCTGCTGGTACTGTAATTAAAAATTAGGGAAATATATAAAACTCAGGGGGAAACCCAAGGAAAAGGAAGGGAAAATAAGAGAGAGAACAAGACAATTCTTAATGGCATGGTAAAAAGAAAGACATTTTAAACTTAATTATGTAAATAAAGTTCTCTTTCCAGGGATAATGGAGAGAGATATAATTAATTCTATTATAAGTGAGTCTGTGCTTATAAAAAATTGTACATTGCAAGTGCTCAAAAATATCATTTAGGTGTACAGGTTGGTGTGGGGTGAATTAATATTGATGCGGTGATCCGTATACTCGGGTATAGAAATATAAGTCTAACAAACAGATTACGCTATCGGGACTATATTTCTATGGTTACAAAATATGAATAATAGGAATTGTACCGAGAAAAAAAGTTTACTAAAACTCAATGTGATGAAGAGCGAGTAAACATGAGTGATGTGTGCAGTGAAAGTATTGTATCTTTAATTAGAGGAAAGTGAAAGCTGTAAGACTGTTGATAAAAGATCTTTTTTTAAATGTGTTACTTGTGGAAAAAAAGGGGGGATATCAAAAAATGGGAACCATTATGAACAGATGGCAAGGGTGAAGTGTGTAGCAAATCCGATGCTCGTAAAAAACCCAAAAGGTTAGTGAAAAAAATAAATATTTATGTGACAGGGATCCAGAAAAACTGGTTTGAGGTGAGGGGAACTGAAGCGATGAATGGGAAAACCAAGAAGTGTGGACGAAATGTGGTCAAAAAAGGAAAGAGGTTAAGTGAAAGGGGTTATGGAGTAGAGTACTTGATTAATGCTAAGGATGAGACAAAAAAGGGGGAAAACAATATATAAAATAGATTCCATGTGTTGGGTTGAGGTAACTGTCATGTTAGGCAGAAGGGCATGATTATGGGATATAGTCCAGAAATAGGTACTATGTTATTAAGTGAAGACTTACAGGACGGTACTATAATTGATATTTTCATTAAGGCCTGTAGGTTTTCACCCACTCTCCTTTTTGAGCATTTTCATTAAGGCCTGTAGGTTTTCACCCGCTCTCCTTTTTGAGCAATTCTTTCATAATATCGCCTCCTCTGACTCCTAATTCTATTTTGTCCAATCTGAAGATTTTCAGATCCTTCTGGTAATCTTTATGATAGGTATAAAAATGTCTTGCTACAGATTTCAGTTGTGTTATCCGGGCAAGGTCCGTTGTAGCATTGCGATACGTGCCAATATGCTTCAAAATGCTCTCCTTGAATTTGCGGGTAGTCATCCCCACATTATATACATATACATTATGACCTCCTTCTCCCTAAATAATGAATTGTCCAAATAGAGAAATTTAGAACAATTTCAGGATCTTTTCTCTGACACATACTGTATGATCAAGGCAAAACATCCACGGATTGGAAGATCACTTTTTCGAAATTACAGAAAACATTACAGCGGAGGACTCACTTGACCGGGACATAACCACATTGGAGAATTATATCAAACATAAAATTGTACTCAGGGGGCTTAGACCTAAGATTTTTCTCTCTTTCCTGTTGGCAATGGAGACTCTGAAAAGTGAATGCGAATCTGCATTACTCCAATGCTCGAGTTACCTACTACATATTTTGATTAAATACGATACTCTGATCCTAGACCAAGTTGAAAAGGAGATAGAGGATCTAGGCAAGGATTTAGAGAGCTGGGAAAAAATGATTTATCCTTCCAGACAACATTTGAGAAACATAAAAGGGACCTGGAAACCTATGAGAAAACCATAATAGATTGGAAGCGTATCAAATTACAAAGAGATAAATGTGATTTTTCTCAAGGAAACATATTCAGGTGGAATATATAGTCGCCAGGGAATAGGGGTAGGAGACCACAGGAGGGATATACCTTCTCTGAATTTGAATCATCTAATAGTGAAGACTCCATGAGTGAGACTGAGACCGTACGTCCCAATTATAATCGGAACTATAATGAAGACTCCCCCTAATTTTTAGGTATTGGTCAGAGAACAAGAGGAAGAAGCAGACCCTCAGAAAGAAGAGAAGAGGAGGGAAGAAGAGTCATTGGAAAAGAGATCCCAGCTGGGACACACCACGGACTTCGAAATACCCAGCACGACAGAAGAAACAAATGTGATAGACATGTCTACCTCACAACATCTCAAAATTATCAATCTTACAAACAAAACACTGTATTTTGAACAAACCAGTGTTTTGAGTAAAGGATTGTCCTTTTCTCCAACAAAACCATTTGATAGATTTACATGGGAAAAGGATTTAATATTATTTGGAAGTAAGTTGCTTCTTAAGAAATTCTTTGCCAACAGATACAAACAGCCACAATACACAGATGAGTCCCCATTGACAGATGAGGATAGGAACAAACTTGAAACTCTTGAGGATCTCTATTTGGAATTCCAATACAGATATGATATCCAAACAACGCCCGATGTGTAAAGGGAGATCAACCTTTTTTCTCCCTGACAATAACTGCCCTGAAGTACGACTATTCCTTAATATGGTCTCCAAAGAATTTGATCTCATCCATATGAAGAGCCATAGGAAACTTTATATTTTTCCTAAAAATCTAAAATTCAGAGGAAGAGAGGCACTCAACGAAATACAGACATGGAAACATGTTGTTATAAAACCTTCGGATAAAGGCGAAAATATTGTCCTTTGGCCGGTGGAAATGTATATTACTGAGGCACTTCGTCAACTTAATCAGACCTCGTGTTACAAAGATTGCTAACCAATCCTACACAACAGTTTCTGAAGGAATATACTCGACTTATTGATGAAGCACTTTCATCAGGCTCAATTACGAAACAATAACATAATTATTAGATAGTAATAAACCCCAAGACACCCACCTTTTATCTCCTTCCCAAGATTCATAAGAATATCACGAGACCACCTGGAAGACCAATTATGTCAGGGAATGGAGGCTTATTAGAACAACCGAGTCGCTTCCTAGATCTACATCTCCATGAATATGTACTATTACTGCCATCCTATTGTTAGGATCTCCTGCTCTGTGCTGCCACGTCGCCATGGCAACCGGGAGGCAAGTGTTAGCGAAGTAACCTGAGTGCAGCTGATACTCCGGTCCGGGTTTTTACTGTGTAGTGGTTACAGGCTCTGTGCACGGCAGGGAATCCGGCGCTGGTTTTGTGCTCATAGTCTGTGAGGTCTGAGTGGGGCGTGGACAGCACCTGCTATATAAACCATCCTCTCAGGCTAGGCAAATGCTGCTGAATCTTTGTTTGTTAGTCAGTTCCAGAGAGTTAGCTAGTACTGTGTGACTTTGTATTTACTTGTTGCTTACTGCGAATAGGCCTTGGGATTCGGTACTTCATTCTGCCAATCCGGACCTAGCAGTAAGACTGGAGTCAGTTGTTTGACCTGCTGGGGTTCTTTTGCTATTCTGTGAACCCAGCAGGTTTGCGGCTGTACTCTCAGACCTGCTTGCTTAATCCTCCCTCACTGTGCAGGGCGTCCAGGTGTCAGTTTAGTGGCAGTAAGCTGAACCTGTGCCCTGCAAGTGGGGGTTAGGATTGTGGATACTCTCCTTGTGTCTATATTTCTATCTCTGACCAAGGAGTTTATTCCCACACCCGTTGGTAACCCTTTGGGGTTTTTTCTGTTGCTCTTAGCAACATCATTTCAGGTGCTCCACATGTTAAATCACTACACATCGCTTCATTGTCCGCTCTATTCCATCTGAGCATTCCTGACACTAGGGAGACACCCAATTCCTGAGCCTTTGGGCTTCTCCGTTCACTTTGTGTTTATTAGTTATTCCATCACCTCCTGTGTATGTTATGTTATACTGTCTGTGAGTTCATTTGATTCGCTTCCCTCTCTGTTCATACACCGGTATACTCCTGTTAGCACTGGTGTGCGTAACACCTATTTGCAGGATACATCTGACTTACTCCGTAAGATCCAATATATCACTTTTGAAGATAATTTTCTTCTGGCTACACTGGATATAGAAGCGTTATATACCAGCATTGACCATTGGAAGGGCCTTGAGGCCGTTAAATATTTTATGAGCAGGGGAGAAAATGAAGAATTCAACACTACACTATGCAGCCTGTTGCAGTTTGTCCTAGAAAAAAAACTACTTCACTTCTCATGATCATTTTTATTTACAGATAAGAGGCACAGCAATGGGGGTAGCATGTGCCCCAACGTATGCTAATTTATTTTTGGGATGGTGGGAGCAGACACAGTTCTTCAATGAATCCAATGAGGGGTACACTCAAAATGTGTTACTTTGGCTGAGGTATATAGATGACATCTTTATTATCTTGGACAGAGATGAAGAACATCTGCTGTCATTTGTCAAACTTCTCAACTCCAATAACTTGAATATCAATCTGACGCATACAATCAGCAAAGACAGGGTATCCTTTTTGGACCTAAAGGTCTATAAATCAACTGATGAAACACTTGCTACAGAACTCTATCGTAAGGAGACAGCGACAAACAGTCTTCTCTTCCAAACAAGTGCACATTTTCTTCCTACTATAAAAAATATCCCCAAAGGAGAATTTCTGAGATTGAGACGCAACTCTTCAGAGGACCATATTTTTAAAATAAGGAGCCAGGAATTGACTGACCGTCTTGAGGAAAGGGGTTACAGCAAAAGATCCCTTAAGTGAGCACAAAGAGAGGCAACACACATAAGCAGAGATTCTTTGATCCTTCAGAAGAAGCCCCAGGTCAATACAAATGATGAAAAATCAGATTCAGTGGGACTTTTTGTCCTGAGTGGAGAAAAATGCAATTGAGAAACATTTACCAATACTCCATCTTGATACAGATCTCTCACCTTATATAGAGTCAAAAATTCAGATGAGTTGGCGAAGGTCGAAGAATATCAAGGACCATCTAGTCAGGAGCCACTTCACCACCAAAAAAAACATATAGACAAAGCACACTGATTGGTTATTTTACAGAAACAACCCAGAGACACAGTACTTTGACAGGCTCTTTCCCATGTAGGAAATGTAAAGCTTGTCCCCAGATTCTTAAAAAAACTCTGTGGTTGACAAATATGGGTACACAATACCGATCAAGCATTTTTTCAATTGTGACACTCAGGCAATGGTATACTATATAATGTGTAGCTATAACCTCAAATATGTGGGGATGACTACCCGCAAATTCAAGGAGAGAATTTTGGAGCATGTTGGCACGTGTCGCAATGCTACAACGGCCCTTGCCCGGATGACACAACTGACATCTGTAGCAAGACATTTTTACACCTATTATAAAGATTATCACAAGGATCTGAAAATCTTCGGATTGGAAAAAATACAATTAGGAGTCAGAGGAGGCGATATTATGGAAGAATTGCTCAAAAAGGAGAGCGAGTGGATCTGCAGACTAGGTGGGTTAAAACCTACAGGCCTTAATGAAAATATCAATTATAGTGCCTTCCTGTAAGTCTTCACTTAATAACATAGTACCTATTTCTGGACTATATCCCATAATCTTGTCATTCTGCTTAACATGACAGTTACCTAAACCCAACACATGGAATCTATTATATATATTGTTTTCCCCCTTTTTTGTCTCATCCTTAGCATTAATCTAGTACTCTGCTCCATAACCCCTTTCACTTACCTTCTTTCCTTTTTTGACCAAATTTAGTCCACACTTCTTGGTTTTCCCATTCATCGCTTCAGTTCCCCTCACCTCAATCCATAATGGTTCACATTTTTTGATATCCCCCCTCTTTTTCTACAAGTAACACATTTCCAATTTTTTCTTTTAGCAACGGTCTTACAACTTTCACTTTCCTCTAATTAAAGATACAATACTTTCACTGCACACATCACTCATGTTTACTCGCTCTTCATCACATTGAGTTTTATTACACTTTTTTTCATGGTACAATTCCTATTATCATCACTTTTTTTCATATTTTGTAACCATAGAAATATGGTCCCGATAGCGTAATCTTTTTGTTAGACCTATATTTCTATACCCAAGTATACGGATCACTGCATCAATATTAATTGACCCCACACCAACCTATACATGTAAATTATATTTTTGAGCACTGGCAATGTACAATTTTTTGTAAGCACAGACTCACTTATAATAGAATTAATTATATCTCTCTCCATTATCCCTGGAAAGAGAACTTTATTTACATAATTAAGTTTAAAATGTCTTTCTTTTTACCATGCAATTTAGAATTGTCTTGTTTCTCTCTCTCTCTTCTTTTTCCTTCCTTTTCCTTGGGTTTTCCCCTAAGTTTTATATATTTCCCTAATTTTTAATTACAGTACCAGCAGGTCACTTGTAAACAGATCTAATGACTCACTATTTGTGTGTTAATCATCAAATGTATCTCGTTATGCGACCTGTGTTTTTAACTTTGCCTCTTCTATGTGGGTGACCATCCTCATCTCTGTTATTTAGTTGTGGCTGCCATGGCTATCTCTAAGCTGCAGCAGCGGCTACCCATTTGCGTCCTTAGTGACGCGTTACTTAGCAACAGAGCGGGGCATTACTTCCGCCGCTCACACTGTAACCTAGTGACGCGGTGGACGCTGGGGGCGGCGATCAACTAGTGTCTTTAGCTGCGCGTTACCCAGCAACTAAGTGGGGCTGCAACTTCCGCTGCTAACACTGTAATTCAGTGATGCGGCGGAAGTTGGCATGCACCCACGTACATTATGACATATACAATCACCGGGACGCACAAGCTGACTAGCTTCAATAGCATGTCCCCGCCTCTGATCACAGCGATTGGCTGATGATCAGATTATAAGGTATTTAAACACTCTCATACAGCCTGACTACAGGCTTCCCGGAAGTGAACAAGCCCGTTTAGCGGGTAAAACGTTTATTCCATAGGAGACCTCACTCACTAGGATCTCGGATTAGGAGACCAAATCACCCTGAGACCTTTGGAGACTTTGACACCCACTGGTATTTTTGGTATCTTTTTTCCCTAATGATATGATTGAATGCCTCTCTTGTCTGATCAAGTCTTTGATTTACTTGGTGGATACCTGTTTAAACGTCTGAAATTATGTATGAATTGTCCACCTGTGAAACAATAGCATGTGCAATTGTGTATTTAGGTGAGACTGATAATTGCGAATATGTATAACAGTGTATTAACTTCAGTTTAGCCTACCTAGTTTAGTAGGTTCTGTCATTACTCTGGTACTTGAATATATAGTTTATGCAACTTATTCGAGATATCTGACACAAGCAATATCCTTAATGACTGTGGAGGCAACAAGTCATCATCATTATTATTATATATCTATTTTTTTTACTGTGGAGGCAACAGATCTTTACTATTATATATATATATATATATATATATATATAAGATTTGTATTTTTTTCAGTATACATCACATTGTTCTAATTACATCCTTTCTGGTTGCTTTAATTTGCATATACCCTTTTTATATAAGTGTACTGGATGATTAATTGCTTACTCTTAAACAGTTTTTTGGACCAACCACACATTTTTGTTTGCAGCCATAATAGAGATCAATACTAATCTTTTTTCCATTGTCTTTTAAAAAACTGGGTTTATATCCCATTTGACTGTTGAACACATAAGTGAGCACACTACTTTGAAATTTGAATTTAGTGATATACACATTTGTGTATATATACTGCCTGTTCTGTCTAAACTTATTCCGTGGACTCTCATTTACGTTTCAGGCGGGTGAACCCCTGTTGCAGATGGGGGAACACGCATGCCTGTCTAACGTGGACAGCAGATCCACAACTTATTTTCTTCCCTCTCTTATTTCCTCTTTTTTCTTTCTCTGGTGTCAATAATCTCTAGCATATTCGCTAAGCTCTTTTCTCTCGCTTCTCTTCTCTCCTTTTCTTTTCTCTCTTTTTGATTGGCCTGGGTGTTCCCGTTCATCTACGGGCCAATCAATTATTTTGGTGCACTCTCATTAGTATGTCTGTAACATCGGCCATATTTTTCTACTACCATACCCCAACGTACATGCCCAATCTCGTCCGATCTTGGAAGCCAAACGGTGGTGGGATGGGTTAGTACCTGGATAGGAGACCTCCAGGGAATACCCAGTGGAGTGGGAAGGCATTAAGAGGATTGTCAGACAAAGACACTAACAGCAGCATCACAACTTTTTTACTTGAATCCTTCTAGTCTCAGTACATTTCCTTTCCAAATCTACACACAATATATAATAGGATACAGCAATTAATGCAGACAATTGTGATATATCTGTACAACTGTCATGATAGTGGTGCAAATCCAGTGAGTTGGTCTTCCCTCACACCAATTGACCCTTGTGGGTCTCATTAATACAAACTGGTTTTGTACTGATCCACGACAGACGGAAGTAGAATTACCGGTATTTATCTTTCTGTCTGAAACCATTGTTATATGCTGATGGATCAGAACATATTCTGTTTTTAAGGTTTTGCAGCCTTTTTGGATGTTAATTTCATTTACTGATTATTTTTATGTGAAGAACCATTAAAAGTTAAGTCTTAATTTAATACTGAAATATTGTCTATAGAATGTAAATACAAAAGAGTGCACCCAAAGAAGAATCTTCTTTTTCTCTGTTTTCCATATACACTGTATGTACTTTTTCTGACTCGGGGTGCACCGCCAAACAGACTGAAATAAGCTAATTGTTCTAGCAACTGAATTGTCCACTTTTGTTTTTTTCCATTATAGTTCTCCAATTCACAAGCCAGTGCAGTATCACAACCCCTCTTTTCTCAAGAATTAGGCAAAGTAAGGTCCAATGATAGGCTGAGCAGTCTGGTACATGGATAGGCAATAGTAGCAGAAAAATATAAGCCAAAAATGTAAGTGTATTCCATACATGGGATCAGTATGATATTACAGCTGTTGGGATCCCGGCGGTTAGGAGACCAATGCTGGCATCCCGACAACAGGGATACAGCGTGTCCACTCATGGGCTCGCTGCGCTACGTGTCTGGTGGTGAAATTCGGTCAACACCTGGTTATATTACCCCTCAGGTGGCGTGGCCCACCACCCTAGGGTGCATTCCAGCTGCCGCTTGGGATTACGACTGCCGGTATTTCACTGTGTGTCAGGAATCCATCATCGTTATCCTGACATCCGGGATCCCGACAGCCGATAATTTGACTGCCTCCCCCCGAAATAAGTTCAAGGTTCAGTAGAGAGATGTGGCTGCTGACTGCTAAGTGTGGTCTCATTATAAGTGCTAGGGATGGAGATTTGATCACAGACAGGTTAGGTGGTTACACATGCGCAGATATTCTCAAACAACAGTGGAGTTGGAATCCCACCTCACCCTATGAGAAAGCTAAAATTAGACATTCTAGCACCATCGGCGAGAAAGAACATCAGCACCCAAATTATTTTTTCATCTTACATTTTTGTCTGTATGTGTTATGCCTAGGCTGGGTACACACCTGACCAAAACATTGGCAGACCTGTCATTGTGCCGAATGAGTGATCAATCCAGGTAAGTATACACACTTACCGATCGGCCGCTCGACATGTCGATCAGGAAACCCAGCTGGGGATGCATTTGAATTTGCCCACCCAGCTGTGATATCAACTGCCTACAGCATGTGTACAGGAAGTTGGCAGATCGCAGTTACACACAGCTAGGTGGTATGATATATCTGAAGCTATTGGCTGCGCTGCACAGTCAATGCAATATATTTGTGAACAACGTCATTTACAGACATATTGGGTGCACACACTCACCAACGGGCTTGAGATATATCAGCCAGTGTGTACCCAACTTAAACCTCTCCTTGCCTCACTGTACATGTTCTGTACTATGCCACCAACCATTTTCTGCATTGTTCTTCAATCCCCCACCTGTATGTCCAATATTGTGCTCCCCCACATCTGTATGCCCATTATTGTACTCCCCCACATTTGTATGTCCATTATTGTGCTCCACTACATCTGTATGTACATTATTGTACTCCCCCACATCTGTATGTCCATTATTGTGCTCCACTACACCTGTATGCCCATTATTGTGCTCCTCTACATCTGTATGTACATTATTGTGCTCCCCCACATCTGTATGCCCATTATTGTGCTCCCCTACATATGTATGCCCATTATTGTGCTCCTCTACATCTGTATGTACATTATTGTGCTCCCCCACATCTGTATGCCCATTATTGTGCTCCGCCACATCTGTATGCCCATTATTGTGCTCCTCTACATCTGAATGTACATTATTGTGCTCCTCTACATCTGTATGCCCATTATTATGCTCCTCCACATCTCTGTATGTCCACATTATTGTGCTCCCCCACATCTGTATGTCCATTATTGCGCCTCCATGCACTGTGAGCTCAGTTTTCAGTTGGTGTCTGCAGAAGCAGGTCACTTAATAGGTGGGCTGAACTGGGCAGCCCTGAAAAATCTTTTTCTGACAGAAAATTTCTTTAAAACTGTGCTGTCATGGTGACACTTCAGCGATGCAGCTCCATCACCTCCCAAGCGGCGTTGCATACTCCCACTGGCTCAGTTCCTAGGTTCTTGCAGCGGAGACACTCCGGCTTAGGCACACAGTTGCAGATGCTCTCCTGGTTCGCGTGGCTGCTACGGGGAGGGTCCACCAGGTGGGACCTGCCATTAAATCGCTGTGGTCGGTATTCTGACCGGCGGCACTTCACCGGCTGTCGGGATTCCAGCATTGGTCTCCTGACAGCAAGGATCCCGACAGCCAGTAAATTAATTGCATCCCTACCAATGCTATATCCTGCATTACCTTTATAATGAATGGATCCATTACTTTTATGCTTTCAAAAGTAGATGAAAAACATTTTTTTTTCACCACTTAAAGAAATGATGAATTGGCTCCTAAGTGACTATTGAAATATTCACTGTTGATCCTCCAGGAATACCCCAGGACTGGAAAGGGGTTAATAGGACTTGATGCTCTATCCAGAGCATAAGCATCTGGACCACAGTGGATTAACAAGTGAGACTGAGCATGAGAAGAACATGTGAGCAAAGGACAGGGATTGGCTGAGGCTTCCTATCTGATGATATAGGAGGGAGGGTGCTGAGACCTGCAGGAGGAGGAGGAGGAGGAGGAGTGAGTTGACTCTGGAGAGAGAAGGAGTGTGAGAAGAAAAGACAGTGTTTGTGGGCCGTGTATGAGATTCAGACAGTAGGACTGGCACCTAGAACAGAGGGCAACACCACTGTGGAGTGTACAGGAGACGCTGGTATATCTCTTCAGCAGGTAGCAGCAGCAGCTACTCTCTCTACCTCTGCCCGCTGCACATGTGGCTTCAGAGGAGAAAGCAGAATGAGCAGAGCCACCTTGTGGCGCCCAGTGCGAAAGTGTCCACTGGTGCCCCCCAAGAGGCAAAACAGTGCGCGGCGAAGGTGCGTGGCAAAAATTAGGGGTGTGGCTTCATAAGGAGCATGTCCACAGTTATGCCCCCAGTAGCTGTGCGCCCTGTAGCTGTGCCCCCAGTAGATTTGCCCCAAGTAGTTGTGCCCCCAGTAGATTTGCCCCCAGTAGTTGTGCCCCCTATAGCTATGCCCCCAGCTGATTTTCCACAGTAGTTGTGCCCCCAGTAGTTGTGCCCCCTGTCTCTGTGCCCCCAGTAGTTGTGCACCCATCGCTGTGCTCCAGTAGATTTTCCCCAGTAGTTGTGCCACTTATAGCTATGCCCCCAGTAGTTGTGCACCCTGTAGATGTGCCCCCTTTCACTGTGCCCTCAGTAGTTGTGCCCCCTGTCGCTGTGCCCCTTAGTAGCCGCTATCACACACAAAAAAAAACCAATACTTACCACTGCCCCGCTCCTGCTTCCCGACCGCTGCTGCTCCGTCTGGCCGCCCGCAGCTCCTCTCTATGGGAGAGACGTCATGACAAATCTCCCATAGCAGCGCCGCACAGACACTAGAGGTCAATAATGACCTCTAGCGTCTGACAGGTGCGCCGGCTGCAGCGGATGCCCACACAGCCCACGGCATCTGCGGCAGCCGGTGAGCGGGGTGCGGGTAGGCGGCAGGCGCCTGCGCGGTGACTGCGGCCGCGCCCCCTGGCCACAGTGCCCCGGGTGCAGGCACTGCTTGACCGCACCAAGAACCGCTTCTGAGAGCCACAGCCCAGCAGCATCCAGGCAGCACCTTCTTGTGGCCGTGGAAAGAGATAACTTAGCACACGTTAGCAAGCTTTTTGTGTCCATATACTCTACCTACCTCTCAGCAGAGACTGTGTAGCAATACAGCACTCCCCCTTGCCACATAGCAGCAAGCAATCTTCTCCATTAGAATTGTCTCATGCACCCTGTCTCATCTTAGGACACTGAACTACAATCAGAAGTATATTTTAAAGTTACAGTTCACAGTAATCAAAAGTTACCTGTTCATCATAAGAAGGACACTTGCCTCACTGTCTGAAGGGACTCAGTGAGCGTCTAGTGCCACCCTGTGGTTCAACTAGGATTGTTGCTCTTTTCTCATATACTGACTTAACTCCATTCTGGAGGAGAAAATAGACTATTGACTGTGTCACAGTAATTACGTGTTGGCCACTAGTAAGGGCTTCTTTGGAAACTGCAGCAACGTGTGTGCACCACCAAATTATATATGCATATATAAATATATGGGACATTTACCGAAGAATATTAATCTTGAACCCAGGTATACTTATATCCGTTACATAATTGTTATGTTGACTGAATGTATTATTATTGTGGTATTACGTTTGTTGTGAATCTGATAATTGTACTACAGAAATTGCACTAGAAGCTAAAGTGAATAATATTGTGACTAATCACTTTTAAAACAAAATCATAGTATTGTATTGTGGTCTGTCCTTTATTTTACCAAGTGCCGCTTATCTGATCGGCTATACTACACTAACCAATTCTGAGTCCTTCAGTAATCCCCGATTGCTCTGTGATATGAAGGACGGTGATCTCCAAAAGCTCCAAATTGAATCTGTCATCCAAGAAGAAAATGAGAGAAGGAACATCTCAACCCACATACATCCCCGGTTAGTAACCGTACATACAACTAAACATTTATATTCAGGGAGTACAATTGACTTAATGTTCATAAACTGTCTAACTGACAATACAATGTGAAGATGAGTGACAAGCTGACAAAATATTAATAAACTGTTTTCTAGATTGATGACTAGATTATAGCAAATGACTAACTGATTGACTGACAAAGTGGCCTATTTATGAAAGCATATATACTGGATACAGGTATCTCCCCAAAACATACATTTTCAAGGGGGTTCCCACAAATATTAAGTGCCACCTGAATGTATCTACAGGAGACTATTGCAGATATCTGCTACGATTGCAAAATCAGCTCCCATAGTTTTCTATTAGGGCTTCCAAATCTACCAAGCTCCGGAATGTGAAGCATTCCTGAGCTTCACTGTGGTAGTTCATCTTAAACAGCACTAGCCATTGTAGCCTAAGCATTGGCATTTCTATAATAGGTGCAATGTGTGCGGTGCACGCGGGCCCGGGGGTGCCCACACAGTACACACTGCACCCATTTTAATACCATTCCGGAGTACAGCGGCGGGTGCTGAGTTTGTGGTGGAATTCGCCGCCAAAATGACCGGCAGGCATGTGCAGTAGCCAAATTGGTCTCCGGACCATGGCGGGCGCCATGTTTCTGGAGGCCTGTGCATGCACAGTAGACTCCGGCACAATGTCGGAGTCTACAGTGCCATTCAGAGGTGGAGGCCCATCCGGAGGTGCACACGGGTCCCCTCCTCTGTAGAAATGCCCCTGAGCCTAAGGGCTACATATCACAACATTTACTGGATGAGGGATCTGTAGGATCCCAGCAATGGCCACTTGCACACATGCGTGGTCCGCAGACTGTACATGTGCAGTAGAGCGCCGGGGTCCCAATGGAAAAGTGATCACATTAGTGATCACATCGGAGCCCTTGTCCCTGCAAGTGTTTATTAATACATTCAGGAGAAACTGAGAGCCTCATTCAGACCCGTTCGCACGCTGCAGTTTTTTGCAGCTGTGCTATCGGGTCTATATTGATCATGCGCATGGGTCGCAATGCGCAGGTGCATCGCCGGGCAGCGACGAAACGAACTAAGAAAGCGATCGCACCGGCGATCGCAAGAAGATTGACAGGCAGAAGGCTTTCGTGGGCGCAACTCACCGTTTTCTGGGAGGGATCCTGACGTCATCAACATCCCGGATCGTCGCAGCGGGTAAGTCCTGAGCTGTGCAGAGACTGCACACACTTTTGTTTGTGCAGCTCTCTGCACAAGCATTTGTATCCCTGCAAAGCCCTCCCATGTGGGCGGCGATTACCTGGTCGCAGCAGTGCAAAAAATAGCCTGCGTGTGACCAGGACTGAATTAGGCCCTTAATTTCTTACTGCTGCGATAAGTGGAGGCAAGACATTATAATTATCGGGTCTACAGCCCAATCATTAATAAATAAAATATGGCCCTAACTGTTATGTTTACTGACTAGTAATTGGTAAACTGACTTAATAAATGGCTACTATGTCTTCTAAATTCTCTGTTAATAAATTTTCTACATTTTTGGTTCTGTCTGCTTAACTCCTATTATTCTCTCCTAAGTGCGCTCTCTGCCTCTCTATGCTTATGTCTAATCATTATTCCCTTTGTATTCAACAATTTCCCTTATCTTTCCTTTGTCTATCTATTGCCTCTAAACTCTTCCCATCCCAGTCTCCAAGGAGTTTCCTCCCCTAATTGTCCATTTTCAACTAATTTTATCATTCCTATAACACCCCTTGTTTTCCTTTTCTCTCTCTCTCTTTATTCCATTTAGCTTTTCCTATCCACTCCACCTCCCTTGCTACAGTATTCTCCTCTTCTCCCCTTCTCTGATCTCATTGCTGTCTCCTTTTACTGGCTAATGATAGAACAGCCATGGTTCCTTCTAGTGATGAGCGGGTTCGGTTTCCGAGAAACCGAACCCACCCGAGCTTTACCTTTTTTACACGGGTCCGAGCAGACTCGGATCCTCCCGCCTTGCTCGGCTAACCAGAGTGCGCCCAAACGTCATCATCCCGCTGTCGGATTCTCGTGAGATTCGGATTCTATATAAGCAGCCGCGCGTCGCCGCCATTTTCACACGTGCATTGAGATTGATAGGGAGAGGACGTGGCTGGCGTCCTCTCCGTTTATATACGAGACAGTTGATCTGATTGCTTAATTTGCTTGTTTATTTTACTATTGTGGGGAGGATTGGGGAGCAGCTGTTAGGAGGAGTACAGTGCAGAGTTTTGCTGATAGTGACCACCAGTTTTTTATCCGTTCTCCTCTCTGCCTGAAAAAAACGCTCCATACCATATCTGTGCTCAGTGTAGTGTGCTGCATGATATATCTGTGCTGAGTGCTCACACTGCTTAATTGTGGGGACTGGGGAGCAGCTATAGCAGGAGTACAGTGCAGAGTTTTGCTGACAGTGACCACCAGTATACGTTTGTCTGCCTGAAAAACACTCCTGTGGCTTTTTTTTATTATACTAGTAGTTTAGCAGTCTGCTGACAGTGTCACCAGGTCCATTATACTGTATATAGCAGTACGGTAGGCCACTGCTGTACCTACCTCTGTGTCGTCACTCGTCATCCATTAAGTATACTATCCATCCATCTACATTGTATACCTGTGGTGGCTTTTTTTTTTATACTAGTAGTTTAGCAGTCTGCTGACAGTGTCCACCAGGTCCATTATACTGTATATAGCAGTACGGTAGGCCACTGCTGTACCTACCTCTGTGTCGTCACTCGTCATCCATAAAGTATACTATCCATCCATCTACATTGTATACCTGTGGTGGCTTTTAGTTGTGCGCATTAAAATATGGAGAACAAAAATGTGGAGGTTAAAAAAATAGGGAAAGATCAAAATCCACTTCCACCTCGTGCTGAAGCTGCAGCCACTAGTCATGGCCGAGACGATGAAATGCCATCAACGTCGTCTGCCAAGGCCGATGCCCAATGTCATAGTACAGAGCATGTAAAATCCAAAACACAAAAGATCAGTAAAATGCCTCAAAAATCAAAAGTAAAAGCGTCTGAGGAGAAGCGTAAACTTGCCAATATGCCATTTACGACACGGAGTGGCAAGGAACGGCTGAGGCCCTGGCCTATGTTCATGGCTAGTGGTTCAGCTTCACATGAGGATGGAAGCCCTCATCCTCTTGCTAGAAAAAAGAAAAGACTTAAGCTGGCAAAAGCACAGCAAAGAACTGTGCATTCTTCGAAATCACAAATCCCCAAGGAGAGTCCAATTGTGTCGGTTGTGATGCCTGACCTTCCCAACACTGGACGGGAAGAGCTTGCGCCTTCCACCATTTGCACGCCCCCTGCAAGTGCTGGAAGGAGCACCCGCAGTCCAGTTCCTGATAGTCAAATTGAAGATGTCAGTGTTGAAGTACACCAGGATGAGGATATGGGTGTTGCTGGCGCTGGGGAGGAAATTGACAAGGAGGATTCTGATGGTGAGGTGGTTTGTTTAAGTCAGGCACCCGGGGAGACACCTGTTGTCCGTGGGAGGAATATGGCCATTGACATGCCTGGTCAAAATACAAAAAAAATCAGCTCTTCGGTGTGGAATTATTTCAACACAAATGCGGACAACAGGTGTCAAGCCATGTGTTGCCTTTGTCAAGCTGTAATAAGTAGGGGTAAGGACGTTAACCACCTCGGAAAATCCTCCCTTATACGTCACCTGCAGCGCATTCATCATAAGTCAGTGACAAGTTCAAAAACTTTGGGCGACAGCGGAAGCAGTCCACTGACCAGTAAATCCCTTCCTCTTGTAACCAAGCTCGTGCAAACCACACCACCAACTCCCTCAGTGTCAATTTGCTCCTTACCCAGGAAAGCCAATAGTCCTGCAGGCCATGTCACTGGCAAGTCTGACGAGTCCTCTCCTGCCTGGGATTCCTCCGATGCATCCTTGAGTGTAACGCCTACTGCTGCTGGCGCTGCTGTTGTTGCTGCTGGGAGTCGATCGTCATCCCAGAGGGGAAGTCGGAAGACCACTTGTACTACTTCCAGTAAGCAATTGACTGTACAACAGTCCTTTGCGAGGAAGATGAAATATCACAGCAGTCATCCTGCTGCAAAGCAGATAACTCAGGCCTTGGCAGCCTGGGCGGTGAGAAACGTGGTTCCGGTATCCATCGTTAATTCAGAGGCAACTATAGACTTGATTGAGGTACTGTGTCCCCGGTACCAAATACCATCTAGGTTCCATTTCTCTAGGCAGGCGATACCGAAAATGTACACAGACCTCAGAAAAAGACTCACCAGTGTCCTAAAAAATGCAGTTGTACCCAATGTCCACTTAACCACGGACATGTGGACAAGTGGAGCAGGGCAGACTCAGGACTATATGACTGTGACAGCCCACTGGGTAGATGTATTGCCTCCCACTGCAAGAACAGCAGCGGCGGCACCAGTAGCAGCATCTCGCAAACGCCAACTCGTTCCTAGGCAGGCTACGCTTTGTATCACCGCTTTCCAGAATATGCACGCAACTGAAAACCTCTTACGGCAACTGAGGAAGATCATCGCAGAATGGCTTACCCCAATTGGACTCTCCTGGGGATTTGTGACATCGGACAACGCCAGCAATATTGTGCGTGCATTACATCTGGGCAAATTCCAGCACGTCCCATGTTTTGCACATACCTTGAATTTGGTGGTGCAGAATTATTTAAAAAACGACAGGGGCGTGCAAGAGATGCTGTCGGTGGCCCGAAGAATTGCGGGCCACTTTCGGCGTTCAGGCACCGCGTACAGAAGACTGGAGCACCACCAAAAATACCTGAACCTACCCTGCCATCATCTGAAGCAAGAGGTGGTAACGAGGTGGAATTCAACCCTCTATATGCTTCAGAGGATGGAGGAGCAGCAAAAGGCCATTCAAGCCTATACATCTGGCCACGATATAGGCAAAGGAGGTAAAATGCACCTGTCTCAAGCGCAGTGGAGAATGATTTCAACGTTGTGCAAGGTTCTGCAACCCTTTGAACTTGCCACACGTGAAGTCAGTTCAGACACTGCCAGTCTGAGTCAGGTCATTCCCCTCATCAGGCTTTTGCAGAAGAAGCTGGAGACATTGAAGGAGGAGCTAAAACAGAGCGATTCCGCTAGGCATGTGGGACTTGTGGATGGAGCCCTTCATTCGCTTAACCAGGATTCACGGGTGGTCAATCTGTTGAAATCAGAGCACTACATTTTGGCCACCGTGCTCGATCCTAGATTTAAAACCTACGTTGTATCTCTCTTTCCGGCAGATACAAGTCTGCAGGGGTTCAAAGACCTGCTGGTGAGAAAATTGTCAAGTCAAGCGGAACGTGACCCGTCAACAGCTCCTCCTTCACATTCTCCCGCAACTGGGGCTGCAAGGAAAAGGCTAAGAATTCCGAGCCCACCTGCTGGCGGTGATGCAGGGCAGTCTGGAGCGAGTGCTGACAACCCCCCAACACACACACACACACACACACACCTGCTTACCTGTTACCTACTTGGCTGTTGTATAGCAAACCGAAGACAAATTCCTAGTATACGTAAGTATACCTGGCCAATAAAGCTGATTCTGATTCTGATCTGGTCCGGACTGAAGGACCTGCCAACGATTACTGATATGTCGTCTACTGTCACTGCATATGATTCTCTCACCATTGAAAGAATGGTGGAGGATTATATGAGTGACCGCATCCAAGTAGGCACGTCAGACAGTCCGTACGTATACTGGCAGGAAAAAGAGGCAATTTGGAGGCCCTTGCACAAACTGGCTTTATTCTACCTAAGTTGCCCTCCCTCCAGTGTGTACTCCGAAAGAGTGTTTAGTGCAGCCGCTCACCTTGTCAGCAATCGGCATACGAGGTTACTTCCAGAAAATGTGGAGAAGATGATGTTCATTAAAATGAATTATAATCAATTCCTCCGTGGAGACATTCACCAGCAGCAATTGCCTCCAGAAAGTACACGGGGACCTGAGATGGTGGATTCCAGTGGTGACGAATTAATAATCTGTGAGGAGGGGGATGTACACAGTGAAAGGGGTGATGAATCGGAGGATGATGATGAGGTGGACATCTTGCCTCTGTAGAGCCAGTTTGTGCAAGGAGAGATTGATTGCTTCTTTTTTGGTGGGAGCCCAAACCAACCAGTCATTTCAGTCACAGTCGTGTGGCAGACCCTGTCGCTGAAATGATGGGTTCGTTAAAGTGTGCATGTCCTGTTTATACAACATAAGGGTGGGTGGGAGGGCCCAAGGACAATTCCATCCTGCACCTCTTTTTTCTTTCATTTTTCTTTGCATTATGTGCTGTTTGGGGAGTATTTTTTTGAAGGGCCATCCTGTCTGACACTGCAGTGCCACTCCTAGATGGGCCAGGTGTTTGTGTCGGCCACTTGTGTCGCTTAGCTTAGCCATCCAGCGACCTCGGTGCAAATTTTAGGACTAAAAATAATATTGTGAGGTGTTCAGAATAGACTGAAAATGAGTGGAAATTATGGTTATTGAGGTTAATAATACTATGGGATCAAAATGACCCCCAAATTGTATGATTTAAGCTGTTTTTGAGGGTTTTTTGAAAAAAACACCCGAATCCAAAACACACCCGAATCCGACAAAAAATTTCCGGTGAGGTTTTGCCAAAACGCGTCCGAACACAAAACATGGCCGCGGAACCGAACCCAAAACACAAAACCCGAAAAATTTCCGGTGCACATCACTAGAACTTCCTTCTGAAGTGCAGCTGAAGCTTAGTATCTGCGTCTCGTGCTTGCAGATGTGTGACAACAGCTTGATCTGCTTGTAATACCAGTAACTCATTTTCTGCTGTCTTCTAATTAGAATGACACATACAGTACAAAACATTTCCAGTTAAACCGCTTGTCTAATGACTCTTGCCTTGTTGTATACTGTATATATGTATTCACAATTAACAGGGAAACTCCATCAAGTTGTTCAGTTAGACCCCTTTCACACCGCAGCTTATACCCGGTATTTTGCCGTTTTAACTGGCTTCCTAAATGGGTCAAGCTGCGATGTGAAAGGGTCCCCTTCAATTTACCGTTTTCAAAATACCGGTATTTTGAAACGGTAAAAAAGAAGGGTCCTACCCGTTTCAGTCCCATTTCACTGTGCAGTGTGAAAGGGTCTGAAGCGGTATTTGCAAGCCCCAGAAGATGATAGGCTGTCTCCATGTGTGATGTCACCAGCCACAACCAGGAAACAGCTTGGAAAACACAGGAGACACATGAGAGAGTGGCTTTATAAACGTTTAAATGTGAAAAACACGGAAAAAAATGGCGTGGGGTCCCCCCTCCAAAGCATAACCAGCCTCGGGCTCTTCGAGCTGGTCCTGGTTCTAAAAATGCGGGGAAAAAATTGACAGGGGATCCCCCGTATTTTTAAAACCAGCACCGGGCTCAGCGCCTGGTGCTGGTGCAAAAAATACGGGGGACAAAACGAGTAGGGGTCCCCCGTATTTTTCACACCAGCATCGGGCTCCACTAGCTGGACAGATAATGCCACAGCCGGGGGTCACTTTTATGCCGTGCCCTGCGGCCGTAGCATTAAATATCCAACTAGTCACCCCTGGCCGGGGTACCCTGGGGGAGTGGGGACCCCTTCAATCAAGGGGTCCCCCCCCCCAGCCACCCAAGGGTCAGGGGTGAAGCCCGAGGCTGTCCCCCCCCATCCAATGGGCTGCGGATGGGGGGGCTGATAGCCTTTGTTGTAAATGAAAAGATATTGTTTTTTCCAGTAGTACTACAAGTCCCAGCAAGCCTCCCCCGCAAGCTGGTACTTGGAGAACCACAAGTACCAGCATGCGGGAGAAAAACGGGCCCGCTGGTACCTGTAGTTCTAATGGAAAAAAAATACCCAAATAAAAACAGGACACAGACACCGTCGACAGTAAAACTTTATTACACACTGCCGACACACACATACTTACCTATGTTCACACGCCGACATCGGTCCTCTTCTCCATGTAGAATCCAGGGGTACCTGAAAATAAAAGATCAATATACTCACCTCAACCAGGCTCCAGAGATAAATCCACGTACTTGGAGAAAAAAACAAACCGGACAACCGACCACACGGACTGAAAGGGGTCCCATGCTGACACATGAGACCCCTATCCCCGAATGAGACCTGTCAGTGACAGCTGTCACAGAAAGGTCTCTTAAGCCAATCAGGAAGCGCTACTTCCGTGGCGCTCACCTGATTGGCTGTGCGCTGTCTGTGCTGTGACAGCGCATCGCACAGCTCCGTCCATTATATTCAATGGTGGGAAGTTTGCGGCTAGCGGTGGGGTCACCCGCCGGTCAGCGGCTGACCGGCGGGTGACCCCACCGCTAGCCGCAAACTTCCCACCATTGAAAGTAATGGAGCGGCTTTGCGATGCGCTGTCTGACAGCTCAGACAGTGCACAGCCAATCAGGTGAGCGCCACGGAAGTAGCGCTTCCTGATTGGCTGAAGGGACTTCAGTGACAGGAGTCACGTGATGTCCCGGCATTCGGGGAGAGGGGTCTCATGTGTCAGCATGGGACCCCTTTCGGTCCGCAGGTCCGGGTGTTCGTTTTCTTTTTTTGCCAAGTCCGTGGATTTATCTCTGGACCATGGCTGAGGTGAGTATATTGAACTTTTATTTTCAGGTACCCCTGGATTCTACATGGAGAAGAGGACCGATGTCGGCGTATGAACATAGGTAAGTATGTGTGTGTCGGCAGTGTGTAATAAAGTTTTACTGTCGACGGTGTCTGTGTCCTGTTTTTATTTGGGTATTTTTTTTTCCATTAGAACTACAGGTACCAGCGGGCCCGTTTTTCTCCCGCATGCTGGTACTTGTGGTTCTCCAAGTACCAGCTTGCGGGGGAGGCTTGCTGGGACTTGTAGTACTACTGGAAAAAACAATATATTTTCATTTACAACAAAGGCTATCAGCCCCCCCAACCGCAGCCCATTGGATGGGGGGGGGCAGCCTCGGGCTTCACCCCTGGCCCTTGGGTGGCTGGGGGACGGGGACCCCTTGATTGAAGGGGTCCCCACTCCCCCAGGGTACCCCGGCCAGGGGTGACTAGTTGGATATTTAATGCCACGGCCGCAGGGCACGGCATAAAAGTGACCCCCGGCTGTGGCATTATCTGTCCAGCTAGTGGAGCCCGATGCTGGTGTGAAAAATACGGGGGACCCCTACTCGTTTTGTCCCCCGTATTTTTTGCACCAGCACCAGGCGCAGAGCCCGGTGCTGGTTTTAAAAATACGGGGGATCCCCTGTCAATTTTTTCCCCGCATTTTTAGAACCAGGACCAGCTCGAAGAGCCCGAGGCTGGTTATGCTTTGGAGGGGGGACCCCACGCCATTTTTTTCCTGTATTTAACCATTCCATCTAAAAAAAATAATAATAATTTAAAAAAATATATAAATAATACTTGTGCCTCCAAAAAAGACAAACCAAGTACCTAATCCCATCTAATAAAAATAGATATGCTTCAAGCTGCTGGGTTCCATCGTACGACTATCCAAATTATTAATAATGAATTAATTAGTGATTAATAATAATGTGTGGGCCAGAAAAGTCCATTTATAATGACAACCACTGTTTTCTATAGGTGAAACGGGTTCAGTGTGAAAGGTACCAAAACGGGAATGAAATGGTAATTTACTGGTTACAACATGAGATGTGAAAGGGGTTTAACTGCTCAGACCCGTTTTAAGAACCGTTTCAAATACCATTTCAAAAGCAGGTTTTGCGATGTGAAAGCAGCTTTATTAAGTGGGTATGCAGTTCATTACATACAGAGTGTATTAATGTCTATAGACAAGATTTTGTTGAAGAACATGGGTCCTCATTCCGAGTTGATAGCTCGCTAGCTACTTTTAGCAGCCGTGTATAGTCACCCCCCACGGGGGAGTGTATTTTCGCTCTGCAAGAGTGCGAACGCCTGTGCAGCCCAGCGGTACAAAAACATTTTGTGCAAAACAAGACCAGCCCTGTAGTTACTTATTCTGTGCGATGATTGCTGCAACAAAGGTCCCGGAATTGACGTCAGATACCCGCCCTGCAAACCGCTGGACACGCCTGCGTTTTTCCAAACTCTCCCAGAAAACGGTCAGTTGACACCCAAAAACTCCCACTTCCTGTCATTCTCCTTGCGATCGGCTGTGCAAATGGAATCGTCGCTAGAAGCATTGCACAGCAACGATGCTCTTTGTACCTATACGCCGCGCGTACGTATTGCGGCCCATACGCGTGCGTAGTTTTGCCATTTTTTTAAATGACCCCTACGCAGCAAACAATGGCAGTTAGCGATCAACTCGGAAAAAGGGCCATGGTCTGTATATACAGCAATTTGCAAAGCACTTACATATGTGTTAGTAATTATAATTATACATTTAAAAGAGCATGTTCACATTACAGATCATATAAAATTGTGAAAAGCTATAAAAGCTACTACATCCCCAGGGATGCACAAAACACTCAACATGCAAAGACTTTTTGTTTGACTATTTGATTTGCAAAGAAACTTAGTTTTAGTACCCAAAAGGGTTTGTTTGTTTGTTTGTTTGTTTATATGTTTGTTTGTTTGTTTGTTTTTTGTTTGTTTGTTGTAAGAGACTTAGGGGTCTATTTACTATTTATTTATTTAAGCCTTGGATGGAGATAAAGTCGCTGGAGATAAAGTACCAGCCAATCGACTCCTAACTGCTATGCCACAGGCTGTGTTTGAAAAATGACAGGAGCCAATTGGCTAGTACTTTATCTACAGCGACTTTATCTCCATCCAAGACTTAGTAAATAGACCCATTAGAGGGTCTATTCATAAAGAAAACAAAAACTTAATTGCTACTTATCACTGTACATTGCATCGCTTTGATGCGATGTAAAGCTTTAATAAGTAGCAATTCTTGCATACTCACCCTTCCGATGATGCGCTGCGGAATCCAGGGGTCCAGCAGTGAGGGCTTCTCCAGCGGTCCTCCTCTGCAATGCGCTGAGTCCGCTGGCAGGGCCCTCTGCGTATGCTCCACCTGTTGACCCTCTGGCAGGCCGCAGTGGCTGCTCGGAGGTCACGGGGCGGAGCCAGCATCGGGTGCCGAGCAGGGAAGCATTGTGCTTCCCTGCCATCTCCGCACCACAGTTCAGGTATCGCCATTCTGAGATTGCGAACCTGAACTCCATGGAGAAGCAGAAAGCTGAGATTTCCACTCCTTCATGAATCGCACTCACCATACAAAAGTATGATGATGCAATTCAGACACAAAGCGGGGGTGCTGCTGGGGAAGTCATTGACTTCTCCACAGTAACCCGCTCTGTGAATTGCACTAGGCAGGGAAAAGGCCTATTTAATGTAAAACAGAGCTTCTCTCTGCTACATGAATAGACCACTTATGCTGGGTACAAACTAGACGATGAAGAGAACAATATGGCTAATACCGACACAACGTTCACGATATCACCTATATACACTATGTCACTGACGATGCTCACTCCCTCGCGTTGTCAGCGACATCATCCATCGGCCGTGCATGCATGCCAGATGGGCGATATCGCCAGCGAGGGCAATGCTGCTGAAATGCTTCATGGCACCCCCGACTCCCCTGTTGCTCGTCGCTGGCGGCACTGGCAAGTGTGTATGCACTTGCCGATGCCTACCCCTACGCTGGGACACGCCACTGACAACATCGATCCCAGTGGCGGGTCCAGCTAAAGAGAATTTTCTGTTTTATTATTTTATGTGATTATGTGCATTTTGCAGGAAAGCAAACAGCTATGTATGTAAAGCAACAATATAGTGACATTGCTATTAACATAAATAACATAATATGTATATAGATATATGTATTGTATATAATAAATATAATATATGAAATATGTCAAGAATCATTTATGAAACAGAATAATATGTGACTGTGTATAACACAATTCTTGTCATGTGCCACTGTGACTGCTGGCACATACTGAGGTTCATGGTTAGTAGAGGTTTTGTAGAATTGACTGTGTGAAAATACCGCTAATTATTTGCATGATTGCAGTCCATGATAGGAATGCACAATGCACCTGTCAGCAAAGGTAATAACAGCACAAGTCCCTTAGTAAATTAGTTTTCCATTTTACTCATGTAAAACTGCTCCTTGGAGTCTCGTTTGGGCCTTAAGTAAGTCTTGAGACTAAACAGATATCACGGATGTCTTTATTTAATTTGTACATGTTATTACTTAACTTTTGTTTTTGTTGTTTTTGCTACATTGGTTTTATCTGTGCATATGTAACATGAAGTATAAACTGGATGATGCTATGGGCAGCATATTTCAAGTAATGTACAGTATGACCACAATCCGGCAAATGTGTATCTAGTGTATACAGTAGCTAGGGTATAGCGGGATGCAGTCGGGTATACCGGCTGTCGGGATCCCGGCATTCAGGAGACCAAGGCCGGAATCCCAACAACCGGTGAGTGAGATACCGACAGCCGGAATCACGACCACCGCCGAGTATTCCCACATGGTTGGTGGGTCCTCGCCACTAACTGAGTGGTAATAGAACCTATGCAACTGCGGGTAGATGTTTATTATACAGTATACTGTAGTAAAACTCATAGTCTTATGACAAATACAGTACAGTGCTGCAAATAATGCTCACTTTTCTGCAAGATATATTGGATAACACAGAGATGTGCAGCGGGCATTTTTCGTGTTTTGTGTTTTGGTTTTGGTTCTAATTCCACTTTTGTGTTTTGGTTTTGCCAACACCACCCTTTCTTGTTTTGGTTTTGGATCTGGATGATTTTTGGGGAAAAAACATAAAAACAGCTAAAATCACAGAATTTGGGGGTTATTTTGCTCCTACGGTATTATTAACCTCAATAACAATCAATAACAATCATTTCCACTCATTTCCAGTCTATTCTGAGCACCTCACACCTCACAATATTGTTTTTAGGCCAAAAGGTTGCACCGAGGTTGCTGGATGACTAAGCTAAGCGACACAAGTGGACAACACAAACACCTGGCCCATCTAGGAGTGGCACTGCAGTGTCAGACAGGAGGGCAGATATAAAAAAAAGGCCCCAAACAGCACATCATGCAAAGAAGAAAAAGAATTGCAATGAGGTAGTTGTATGACTAAGCCAAGCGACACAAACAATTGGCCCATCTAGGCGTGGCACTGCAGTGGCAGACAGGAGAGCAGATATCAAAAAAAGGCCCCTAACAGCACATGATACAAAGAAGAAAAAAAGGTGCACCGAGGTTGCTGTAGGCCTAAGCTAAGCGACACAACCACCTGGCCCATCTAGTAGTGTCACGCAGTGGCTGAATGTCGAGAGTGGGACGCAATTGTTCGGTTCACTGACAGCATCTCCAGCACGCTCCAGTTACTTTAAAAGAAATCTGCAGGGGGCGTGACTGGAGAAGAGAGCAGACGTGTATCTGCTGGCCTCCTCTCTCCAGTCTACTAACTTCTTCTTTTTACAGGCTTACCCTTTGCTAGTTCTCCCCGGGGGCCCCCCTTCCCTCCCTGCAGGCCTCCTAAGCCCTGCAGCGACTGCCGCAGAGCCGGGGAGCAGTTTTCACTGCTCTCGCAGGTTGCGGCCTATACATCCCCGGAAGCCGGGGACTCGCGTACTCCCGGCCCCCGCGATTCGAGCTTCACGGCGGAGACGCGGCGCCGGGAAGCGGCGTGGACCCCTCACAGGGGCACCGGACCATCAAGGAGCCCTCCCCTGCCCCCCTGAGTGGATACCCCCTGGGGCAGCAGGCTGGGGAGACGCCTGACAGCAGGAGGGAGCAGTGGATCCGAGGCCCAGGGAGACGCGGCGGCCATCTTGGATTCAACTAAAGAAGCTTCACCTGAGGTAGCTGTGTGCCTGTGTCTCTGTGGGGGTCTCTGGATTAGGGCTACACCTGGATTGGTGGCCCTTTGGCTCTGTTCTCCCCCTGCTCCCACTCTGGGGCCCCTGTTGAGGGATTTGTGCTTACACCTGTGAGTGGAGAAATAGCCTTTTACTTGGCACTAATATTCTATACTGCAACTGCACCATCTAGTGGCCTCTGGGTGTAATAGCACACATTTTTCATACAGGGTGCTGGATATAAAATACATATTACTCTGCAGAATTTATAGGATCGCAGATATCCCGTCACCCGCCGAGACGATCGGTCGTGATGTCCTTACGGTTGAATAGCCAAGATATCATGAAGTGATCGCTCCGAGATAACTCTGCCTACACCCGAATGCTCCTATGACATGATATGACAACTTAATTTTTGAGTGGACCTGTCAGACTTGGTTTTGTCTGTGTCCCCGGAGGGGGCGCTAGTGGGTCAGTGGAGGTGGATGGGAGAAAACGAGGAGGCTGGATTATGTTTCTGCGCATGAGCGCAATGATATTTATTAAACAGATGGTTCACAAAACGGCAGCAGAAAATAACAATAGGAAATGCAAATGTCAATTGTACAGCGTGGCAGCTGAAAGTCTATGGTAACAGAATGAATAGTGACTGATGAAATAATAACCGGTAGTGATGATAACAGATGAGTGATAATTTGGCAGAGAATATTCTGGTATGGGAACCAGAGCAGATTAAAACATGGAACCAGCAGAGATGGTGTTGTATAGCAAACCTGGTAGCAGAGGCAGGAGTCTGACTCACAGTGCAGGTGATGAGGCACTGGCAGCAAGCAAGCTGTATCACAGGTGGAGAGATGGAACACACCTGGAGTCAGTCTCTACTGCTAGGCTGAAGCACACAGAGATGGTGATGAGTGTGAAGCCTGTAGATGGAAGCAGGTATTGCTGGGGCTTGAAGTTCCACGGAGCTGTGAAAAGTAACCAGGAGTACAAAGTCTCAGGTAGAAAGCCAGGAACACGGAACAGCAGGTAGGTATCCAGGTACACGGAGGAAACAGGAACCAGAACCTTACACATGAGTCGCAGGAGTGACACAAAGTTCAGGATGCCTGCAGACTGATCCTGCAGCTTCATATATACCCCTTGTTAAACAATCATTGGTGGAGTGAGGAAAAGTGGGTGCGGCCAAGCACCGGATTGGCCGCCGTATGCTGACTGCTGGAGGCTGTCATGGCGGCGCCCATGCCGCGGCCTAGCGGGAACGCGGCGTGTTACACGCCCGCTATCACAGGAGCGCTCCCAGGCCCAGGATGGCGTCTGATGGCAGAGACGCGGATGACAGATGAACGCAGGGACCCAGGATGGAGTCCGCAGCGGCGGACAGATGTCAGCTTGGTGAGTCGATTCCTGACAGTACCCCCCCCTTTAAGGGTGGACACCGAACACCCACGTGGCTTGGAAGGATGAGTGTTATGGAAGATACGGACCAACCTTGGAGCATGGACATCCAACGAATTCACCCAACTTCTCTCCTCTGGGCCATAACCGGACCAATCGACAAGGTATTGAAGACGTCCATACCGGCAACGGGAATCCAGAATCTTGCCAATCTCGAACTCCACGCCCCGCTGAGTTCGAACTTTGGGGCCAACTGGAAGAGCTCTTTGGAAATGATTCAGGACTAAAGGTCTGAGGAGAGAAACATGAAAAGCATTAGGTATTCGCAGAGAAGGTGGTAACTTCAGCTTGTAGGCCACAGGGTTGATGACTCTTTCGACAGGGAAGGGGCCAATGAAACGTGGTGCAAATTTCATAGACGGGACCCTAAGACGGAGGTTCCGGGTAGACAGCCAAACCTTGTCCCCAGGTTTCAGGCTAGGAACTGCGCGTCTTTTGCGATCAGCAAAGTATTTATACCGGCTGGAGGCCTTTTTGAGAGAAATGTGAATCTTCCTCCAGATTGAAGAAAACTGACTCAGGGCAGTAGTGGCAGCAGGAACATCCATGTGAGGGAGTTCTTGGAAGTCTGGAACACGAGGATGTTGCCCATATACTGCAAAGAATGGAGTTGTCTCAGTAGCAGTGTGGTAGCGGAAGTTGTGGGCAAACTCGGCCCATGGGAGCAGATCAAACCAGTCATCCTGAGAAGATGAAACATACAATCTTAAAAATGTCTCTAGTTCTTGATTTACCCTCTCTGTCTGCCCATTCGTCTGAGGGTGGTAAGATGACGAGAACTTCAGTTTAACCTGCATGGCAGAACAGAGAGCCCTCCAAAACCTCGCTACAAACTGTACACCTCGGTCGGATATTATTTCTGAGGGTAGACCATGTAAGCGGAAAATCTCCCGTAGGAAGATTTGGGCGAGTTTTGGGGCAGAAGGGAGACCCTGGAGAGGAACAAAATGGGCCATCTTGGTAAATCTATCCACTACAACCCAGATGGTATTGTATCCTTGAGAAGGAGGAAGGTCGGAGATAAAGTCCATGGACAGGTGTGACCAAGGGCGACTAGGAATAGACAATGGTTGTAACTGACCTGCTGGAGACTGACGAGGAGTCTTGTGCTGCACACACTTAGGACAGGATGCTACGAAATCCTTGATGTCAGCTTTCATCTTTGGCCACCAGTATGTCTCAGAGAGGAACTTGAAGGTTTTCAGGACACCGGGATGACCAGTGAACTTGGATTGATGGGCCCAAGACAGCAACTTGGGATGGAGTTCTGGGGAAACAAAAGTCTTACCAGGAGGAGGAGCTGGGGAGACTTGAGATGCAGCAAATACCACTGGACTCAGGATGGAATGTGGAACTGAGTCAGGCGTTTCCTCTTCGGATTCCATAGATCGGGATAAGGCGCCAGCTTTAACATTCTGCGAACCTGGGCGGAAATGAAGCTTAAAGTTAAAATGTGAGAAAAACATAGACCACCTGGACTGGCGAGGATTAAGGCACTGGGCTGCCTTTAAATATAGCAGATTTTTATGATCCGTGTAGATGTTGAACGGATGTTTGGCCCCTTCCAGGAGATACCTCCATTCCTCGAGGGCCAGCTTAATCGCCAGTAGTTCTTGATCTCCAATGGAGTAGTTAGCTTCTGCAGGGAGGAATTTACGAGAATAAAATCCACAGGGGTGGATTTTCCCATCGGTTCCCTTCTGAGAGAGAACAGCTCCAACTCCAACTGTAGAGGCATCCACCTCCAACTCGAACGGTCTGTTTTTTACATCTGGCTGGGACAGAACTGGAGCAGACATAAAGGCCAGCTTGATCTTCTGGAAGGCCGCTAAAGCCTCTTCTGACCAGTTGGAATGGTCTGCCCCTTTCCGAGTTAAGTTGGTAATAGGAGCGATGATAGTGGAGAATCCCCGAATAAATTTCCTATAGTAGTTGGCAAATCCCAGGAACCGCTGAATAGACTTGAGAGAATTTGGAATGGACCAATTGGCAATGGCTTCCAACTTTGTCGGGTCCATCTGGAGATCCGATCCGGAAATTATATAACCCAGGAAGGGTATAGAGGAAACTTCAAAGGTACACTTGGATAGTTTACCGTAGAGCCGGTTCTCACGAAGACGTCGGAGGACTTCACGGACTTGTAGACGATGAGAGGGAAGATCTTGGGAGAAGATGAGGATATCATCCAGATAAACAACGAGGTATTTATACAGAACGTCACGGAAGATTTCGTTCACAAAGTGTTGGAACACTGCTGGGGCATTACTCAACCCGAATGGCATTACCAGGTACTCGTAATGACCATCTCGAGTGTTAAAAGCTGTCTTCCATTCGTCACCACTCCGGATTCTGATGAGGTTGTAGGCACCGCGGAGATCTAGCTTGGTGAAGATGCGGGCTCCTTTAACTCTGTCAAATAATTCGGTAATGAGTGGTAATGGATAACTATTTTTAATGGTAATGTCATTGAGACCCCGGTAGTCAATGCATGGACGCAGTCCTCCATCCTTCTTTTTAACAAAGAAGAAGCCTGCACCAGCGGGTGATGATGAAGGACGGATGAATCCCTTCTGTAAATTTTCCCGGATGTAGTCGCTCATCGCTTCAGTTTCAGGAACAGATAACGGGTAGGTACGCCCCCTAGGTGGCTTCTTGCCAGGAAGGAGATCGATGGGACAATCCCATTCTCTATGGGGCGGCAGGACATCCGCGGCCTTTTCACTGAAGACATCAGAGAAATCTTGATAAGCCGCAGGAAGACTTGACTGGGTTTTTACTTCAGTAGACTTGATTGGACAAACTTGGGCTAAACAGGACTGATGGCAATGTGAACCCCATGAAGTAAGTTGTAACGTTGACCAGTCAAACTGTGGATTGTGTAGCTGGAGCCAGGGCATGCCCAAAACGATCTCCTGGGTGGCTTGAGGAATGACTAAGAACTTTATTAATTCTGAGTGTAGGAACCCAACTCCCAAAACCACTGGTGCAGTTTGGTGAGAAATATTCCCCTTGGAGATTCGGCTACCATCCACGGCGGTAATGTAGACTGGGTAAGAAAGTTCACATACAGGCAAGCAAAATGTATTTACCGCAGCTTGGGTGATGAAATTTCCTGCGGCTCCACAGTCCACTAATGCTGATGCAGACTGAAGCCCAACTGAAGTCTCTAAAGTCACAGGAAGGATAAGGTCTTGATTAGAAGGAGCTTGTCTAGAAGATCCCAACTTGACTCCTCCTTTACAAGTCAGGATCTGGCGTTTCCCGAACGCACTGTGCAGGAATTAATCTGGTGACCCGCAGCCGCACAATAAAGACAAAGTCTCTCACGAAGTCTTCTTGACCGCTCCTCAGGAGTTAGGCGGGACCTATTTATTTGCATAGGCTCATCAGAAGGTGGAGACTGGAACTGTACGGAAGGTATCATCCTTGATCTGCGTGGCTCACTCCGAGCACGTTCATTGTTGCGTTCGCGGATGCGAGAGTCCAACTTGATGCACAGGGAAATTAAATCAGACAATTGTACAGGAAGATCGCGGGTTGCCAGTTCGTCCTTGATCCGATCAGAGAGTCCATGCCAGAAAGCTGCTACCAGGGCTTGATTGTTCCACTGAATCTCTGCGGCCAACGTCTGGAACTGGATGACATATTGTCCCATACTACGGGTACCTTGACGAAGTTGGATTAGGTCTGCAGAAGCTGATGTTGCACGACCAGGCTCGTCAAAGATCCGTCTGAAGGTTGACACGAATTCTGTATAGTTGTTAATCAGAGGGTCGGCACGTTCCCACAGAGGAGACACCCAACTCAAAGCAGATCCAGAAAGTAGAGAGATGATGTAGGCAACCTTGGATCTTGACGTGGGGAAATTATGTGACAACAATTCAAACTGGATTTCACATTGGTTGAGAAACCCGCGACATAACTTTGGGCTGCCATCATACTTGCTTGGCACGGGCAGGTGCAGACGTGACACTGGAGCTGATGTAGCCGGCATAGAGGAACTCACAGTACTGGCAGGTGCTGGAGTAACAGGAACTGTAGAAGTGAGTACACTAGGCAGGGATTGCTGTAGTGTATCTATCCGGGAGGACATCCCTTGCAGGAACTGGAACATCTGCTGCTGCGCAGCCTCTTGACCATCCAGACGGGAGACCAGATTTTGCAAGGCCTCTGACCCCACACTCCGTCCACCATCCGAGTCCATCGATCCTGAACTTACTGTCAGACTTGGTTTTGTCTGTGTCCCCGGAGGGGGCGCTAGTGGGTCAGTGGAGGTGGATGGGAGAAAACGAGGAGGCTGGATTATGTTTCTGCGCATGAGCGCAATGATATTTATTAAACAGATGGTTCACAAAACGGCAGCAGAAAATAACAATAGGAAATGCAAATGTCAATTGTACAGCGTGGCAGCTGAAAGTCTATGGTAACAGAATGAATAGTGACTGATGAAATAATAACCGGTAGTGATGATAACAGATGAGTGATAATTTGGCAGAGAATATTCTGGTATGGGAACCAGAGCAGATTAAAACATGGAACCAGCAGAGATGGTGTTGTATAGCAAACCTGGTAGCAGAGGCAGGAGTCTGACTCACAGTGCAGGTGATGAGGCACTGGCAGCAAGCAAGCTGTATCACAGGTGGAGAGATGGAACACACCTGGAGTCAGTCTCTACTGCTAGGCTGAAGCACACAGAGATGGTGATGAGTGTGAAGCCTGTAGATGGAAGCAGGTATTGCTGGGGCTTGAAGTTCCACGGAGCTGTGAAAAGTAACCAGGAGTACAAAGTCTCAGGTAGAAAGCCAGGAACACGGAACAGCAGGTAGGTATCCAGGTACACGGAGGAAACAGGAACCAGAACCTTACACATGAGTCGCAGGAGTGACACAAAGTTCAGGATGCCTGCAGACTGATCCTGCAGCTTCATATATACCCCTTGTTAAACAATCATTGGTGGAGTGAGGAAAAGTGGGTGCGGCCAAGCACCGGATTGGCCGCCGTATGCTGACTGCTGGAGGCTGTCATGGCGGCGCCCATGCCGCGGCCTAGCGGGAACGCGGCGTGTTACACGCCCGCTATCACAGGAGCGCTCCCAGGCCCAGGATGGCGTCTGATGGCAGAGACGCGGATGACAGATGAACGCAGGGACCCAGGATGGAGTCCGCAGCGGCGGACAGATGTCAGCTTGGTGAGTCGATTCCTGACAGGACCCCTCCTCGATTGATACTCCAGAAGCCGTGTGCCTCCCATTCCTCTACTTCTGTCATCCAGCGCTGCCATGCCTCCCAAGAAATATAAGGCCGCTAAAACTGTCTCCCAGGTGGCGTTCTTTAAACCTTCTCCTCTGGCCGCTAAAGCAAAGGATGCATGGGGTGGTACCTCTAAACCTGCTGTGCCGGTGCCCTCGCCATCTAGAGACATGTCTGCCCCTACCACAGCACATCCCCGCTCCATCAATGATGGTGACTCGCTTACGGTGGGTGCGATGAAACATCTCTTGACACAATTTAAGGATGAAGTCGCGGCAGAATTCAGAGCGACTATGAAGGAATGTCAGAGATCTATCGACGAGATAGGTGGTCGCACCGATCACCTAGAAACGAAAATGGGTGAGGTGGTGTCGTCGCACAACGACCTGATCTCCTCTCATGATCTGCTCCAAAATGAGGTCACGCACTCAGGGACAAACTCTCGGATATTGAAGACAGAGCGAGACGTAACAACATAAAGCTACGTGGTGTCCCGGAAGCCGTCGCTAATAGCGCTTTAAAAGATTTTGCAGTTGACCTCTTCAGCAAACTGTCGAGGAGGGTAAAAAGATCCTAGCATCATGGAACTCTGCAAGTTCTTCTACACACACCTCTCCCGAGCGGGGCCTTCAGCGGGACTGGGCCTCTTCGGCTGCAGAACTTTGAGTATTGATTGATTTACTACACTTGCATTGATTTCATGTTTTCTGACTGGTTTATAGTGTCGTATTTCCTACGTTGCACCAGTTCCTTGGCAACTGTTTGATGAGGGTGTCTATGTGATAGCTGTGTGTTATTAGCATGTTTTTCAGTGATGCCTTCTCTTTGCCGATTTACTGTTAGTTGCCTGTCTCTGCTGCCCCGTCTGCCGCCCGCATTTTTCTGTCGGCTGGGAACTCTACCCGAGTCTCCTTTAATTCCGGTGGCGGTCGGGGGGACCAGAGATGGAGTACCGAGGAACTACAATTTGTTTAATCCTGGTTCGGGTGCGGGCAGATTGACCACTACCCCCCACAGTTTAACTCTGAGTCGCCATGGTTAGGCGTCCACATGTGCCCCCGAGAGGGGCTATTGTTCTGTTTCTTCTTTCTGTCATCCTTCATCTTTTGTGTCCTTTCTCTCCCTTTCCCTCTATATTTGTCCGGAAACGTTACATACACTTTTTACTTGCCAGTTGGTTGTCGATAGTTATGCAATCCCCGACAGCTCTACAAAATGGTTAACATTGGGGGAAATTTACTAAGCTCCCGATTTTGACCGAGATGCCGTTTTTTCATCAAAGTGTCATCTCGGTAATTTACTAAGCACTAATCACGGCAGTGATGAGGGCATTCGTAATTTTTTGCAAGTTCAGGTAAAAAATTACGAATGAATACACCATCGGTCAAAACGCGGCTGTTTAAGTATGAATCTCGGTCATTTACTAAGAAGTGCAAAGCAAAAAAAGAACAAACACTGCCGTGAAAAATTACAACTCGTAAAAAAGTGCTAAAAAAAACCAGACCTTTTTTTTTCCCCCGTGATTAGATAGGCATGCAGGGATCCATGAGATCCGTGCATGTATATCAATGGGAAGGGGTGGGAAAGTGCTTATTTTGTCAAAAAAAATTGCGTGGGGTCCCCCCTCCTAAGCATAACCAGCCTCGGGCTCTTTGAGCCGATCCTGGTTGCAAAAATATGGGGGAAAAAATGACAGGGGTTCCCCCATATTTAAGCAACCAGCATCGGGCTCTGCGCCTGGTCCTGGTCCCAAAAATACGGGGGACAAAAAGAGTAGGGGTCCCCCGTATTTTTAAAACCAGCACCGGGCTCCACTAGCTGGACAGATAATGCCACAGCCGGGGGTCACTTTTATATAGTGCCCTGCGGCCGTGGCATCAAAAATCCAACTAGTCACCCCTGGCCGGGGTACCCTGGGGGAGTGGGGACCCCTTCAATCAAGGCCCCCCCCCCCCCCAGCCACCCAAGGGCCAGGGGTGAAGCCCGAGGCTGTCCCCCCCCCCATCCAATGGGCTGCGGATGGGGGGGCTGATAGCCTTTGATGTTAAAGAAAAGATATTGTTTTTAGTAGCAGTACTACAAGTCCCAGCAAGCCTCCCCCGCATGCTGGTACTTGGAGAACCACAAGTACCAGCATGCGGCGGAAAAACTGGCCCGCTGGTACCTGTAGTACTACTACTAAAAAAATACCCAAAAAAAGACAAGACACACACACCGTGAAAGTATAATTTTATTACATACATACACGCATACATACTTACCTTAAGTTCCCACGCAGGTCGGTCCTCTTCTCCAGTAGAATCCAAGGGGTACCTGTTGAAGAAATTATACTCACGAGATCCAGGGGTCCAGGCTCCTCGGCAAATCCAGGGTTAATCCACGTACTTGAAAAAAAAAAAAACGGTGTCCCGACCACGAACTGAAAGGGGACCCTTGTTTGCACATGGGTCACCTTTCCACGAATGCCAGAAACCCACTTTGACTTCTGTCTAAGTGGGTTTCTGCAGCCAATCAGGGAGCGACACGTTGTAGCACTCTCCTGATCAGCTGTGTGCTCTTGTCCTCACTGACAGGCAGCACACGGCAGTGTTACAATGTAGCGCCTATGCGCTACATTGTAACCAATGATGGGAACTTTCTGCCCTGCGGTTGACCTAAAGTGACGTCACCGCTGAGCTGAAAGTTCCCATCATTGGTTACAATGTAGCGCATAGGCGCTACATTGTAACACTGCCGTGTGCTGCCTGTCAGTGAGGACAAGAGCACACAGCTGATCAGGAGAGTGCTACAACGTGGCGCTCCCTGATTGGCTGCAGAAACCCACTTAGACAGAAGTCAAAGTGGGTTTCTGGCATTCGTGGAAAGGTGACCCATGTGCAAACATGGGTCCCCTTTCAGTTCGTGGTCGGGACACCGTTTTTTTTTTTTTTTTTCAAGTACGTGGATTAACCCTGGATTTGCCGAGGAGCCTGGACCCCTGGATCTCGTGAGTATAATTTCTTCAACAGGTACCCCTTGGATTCTACTGGAGAAGAGGACCGACCTGCGTGGGAACTTAAGGTAAGTATGTATGTATGTGTGTATGTATGTAATAAAATTATACTTTCACGGTGTGTGTGTCTTGTCTTTTTTTGGGTATTTTTTTAGTAGTAGTACTACAGGTACCAGCGGGCCAGTTTTTCCGCCGCATGCTGGTACTTGTGGTTCTCCAAGTACCAGCATGCGGGGGAGGCTTGCTGGGACTTGTAGTACTGCTACTAAAAACAATATCTTTTCTTTAACATCAAAGGCTATCAGCCCCCCCATCCGCAGCCCATTGGATGGGGGGGACAGCCTCGGGCTTCACCCCTGGCCCTTGGGTGGCTGGGGGGGGGGACCCCTTGATTGAAGGGGTCCCCACTCCCCCAGGGTACCCCGGCCAGGGGTGACTAGTTGGATTTTTGATGCCACGGCCGCAGGGCACTATATAAAAGTGACCCCCGGCTGTGGCATTATCTGTCCAGCTAGTGGAGCCCGGTGCTGGTTTTAAAAATACGGGGGACCCCTACTCCTTTTTGTCCCCTGTATTTTTGGGACCAGGACCAGGCGCAGAGCCCGATGCTGGTTGCTTAAATATGGGGGAACCCCTGTCATTTTTTTCACCATATTTTTGCAACCAGGATCGGCTCAAAGAGCCCGAGGCTGGTTATGCTTAGGAGGGGGGACCCCATGCATTTTTTTTAATGATTTTACAGTGTTTAATTTAAAAAAAAAAAAAAAACCCCAGCACGGATCACACAGATCCGGCCGAGATTGATTGTAAAAAAAGTCGGCAGTGTTTTGCTAATCACTGCCGTAAAAATAGGTAAAAAACCACGAATGACATCGACATCGGAAGAAAAGAAAAACCCGAATACGACAGCTTAGTAAATCCATCGTAATCAATTCAAAAAGTTGCAATTTTACACTGTCGATGTCATTCGTGATTGAACTTGGACATGATTCTGGAAAATACGAATCTTAGTAAATGTACCCCATTGTTTCTATAAATGCAAAGGGTCTTAATTCCCCACACAAGAGGAGATTAGCACTTAATTATTTCCATAAACTTAAAGCTCAAATCATAGCCGTCCAGTAGACTCACTTTATTAAATCAGCCCCTCCTAGGTTTACTAATGGGAGATTTCCCCACTGCTACCTAGCCAACGGGCCAGCAAAGAAGGCGGGGGTGGCAATCTTGATATCTCAGCACTGCGCGTTTTCCCTCACTTCGCAATACTGCGACCCTCAGGTGAGAATTCTAATTTTGGTTGGCACTCTTGAAAATAAAGAAGTGACATTAGTTTCTTGCTACGCTCCCAACAACAAGCAACTAGCATTTTGCAGGAAACTTTGCGCTAAGGTGCAACAATTGGCTAAGGGCGCTTTACTCCTAATGGGGGACTTTAACTTGACCCTGGACCCTCTAGTTGATAACTCTAGCAAGCGGCCCTCGCTCTCCAGTCAGCTCCATAGGAATGCAAAGGGCTTTAGCCAGCTACTGGCGGAATATAATCTCTTAGCCCTCTGGCGCGTTAAACATCCAATGGACAGAGATTACACGTTTTTCTCCCCGGTGCACGACTCCTATTCTAGAATAGATCTAGCATTAGCAGACAAGTGGACTCTACAGTCCATCCGTAAAATCTCCATCCTCCCCATGTCCTGGTCGGATCACTCCCCACTATAGATCGAATGGGACATAAATAGTAGAAAGGTTTCCCCGGCCCCCTGGCGCGTAGGTAAACTTAGCCTTCTTCAGCCAGAGACCACGCAGGCGATCCAAACCACCTTGGATTATTACCTCTCTGAGAACTCTCCTTGGGAGACATCTATTTTCACATTCTGGTGCGCCCTCAAAGCAGTAACACGAGGGACGGCGATTCAAACTACGGCTAAGCTTAAAAGGGCATATCGTAAGAAATTAGAACAAGCTGAGCTCACGGTCGCTTCCCTGGAGAGTTCTCACAAGGCACATCCGCACGATAAAGCCCTCCTTAAGTCCTTGAAAGAAGCAAGGGAGGCGGTAAATGTTTTCTATCTAGCGGAGGTCCAACGCAACCTACATAGACTGAACCAAAAATTTTATGTTTATGGCAACAGAGCTGGTAGATTACTGGCGAAGAAGCTGAGGGGTAAGAGGGCGAAAGAAAAAATCCATATTGTTCACACAGATAAGGGTAAGAGAGTTTACGATCCTGACGAAATTGCAAATGTTTTTGCATCCTATTACTCTAAATTATACAACCTTACGGGGGGATCCTTCTACTTTTCAACCTACAGGCATAGATGTTAAGAATTTTATGAGTAACTTTCCTCTCCCCTCGCTGTCGTCGGAGTCATGTAGCTCACTCAGTGCGCCTTGGACTTTAGCCGAAGTTGAAAAGGCCATTGACTCCCTTCCAGCAGATAGGGCCCCGGGACCTGATGGTTACCCCTCTGGTTTCTATAAATCCTTTAAGGAGAACTTGGTCCCGGTGCTCTTGACAGTGTTTAATGAAGCCTCAGAGGCTGGCCACTTCCCCAAAGAGATGCTGGAAGCTCAAATCATCACCATTCCCAAACCGGGAAAAAGCCCTACCTCAGTCCAAAATTTTAGACCAATTGCTTTATTAAATACGGATCTAAAAATCTATGCCAAATTAATTGCTAACCGTATCAGTCCCCTTCTCCCTTCCCTTATCAACCCCGATCAAGTGGGCTTCGTTTTAAACAGACAGGCCCCGGATAATACACGTAGGGTGATTAATGTCATTGAGCACTCTGCCTGTAGAGGAGAACCCCTCCTAGTTTTGTCTCTGGACGCCGAAAAGGCGTTCGATAGGTTGAACTGGGATTTTATGAGATTAACTCTGGACAAATTTGGCTTTTCTGGAAGGATCTTAGACTCTATCCTGGCTCTCTACTCCACACCCAGTGCGCGGGTCTTTGTTAAAGGATGCCTTTCTTCACCCTTCAATTTTTCTAATGGCACACGACAGGGCTGTCCGCTATCTCCTCTTATTTTTGCATTGGCGATAGAACCCTTGGCTGCCTGCATTAGATCCCGGGACTCGATGAGGCCCGGTTATAGGGGGCATTTCCCACAAAATTAGCTTATTTGCGGACGATATTTTGCTATGTCTTTCTGACCCCGAGGCTTCCTTGCCGGTTCTTCATGACGTCCTACAAACTTACTCTGATGTTTCCTTTTGTAAATTAAATACAAATAAGACTGAAGCCCTCCCACTCAATATAACCCCGACTGTGGTCTCTAGGTTGAAGGACTCGTACAAATATGCCTGGAAGTCCTACTCTTTGAGATATCTAGGAATTAATTTAACCAGAGAAGTTAATTTGATTGAGTGTAATTATGCCCCGTTATTAAAAGCATTTACGGAGCTGACTGGGGAGTGGATGCTACAGGAGGTGTCTTGGTTGGGCAGGATTGCTGCTGCCAAGATGGTCCTGTTGCCGAAATTAATGTACCTGTTTCGCGCTATACCAAGGCCCCTTCCCAGACTCTTCTATAATAAATTTAATCAGGTCCTGACCAGTTATGTGTGGGGAGGCTCTAAACCAAAAATTGCAAAAAAATCTCTCATTCTGCCCAAACTGTCTGGTGGGGTAGCTTTCCCAGATATAGAAAAATATCATGCTGCATGTCTGATGAGTCAGTCTAGAGACTGGTTCGACACCTCGAGCCCGAAACCTTGGGTTATCCTGGAAGCTTCATGCTTAGACGCTGTTTCTCTCCCTGATCTGTTTTGGTTACCACTGTCTGCTGCTCGGGGTAGGGCCGGATCCTGCAAGTCTATTAAAACGACCCTAGATTCATGGCATAAACTAGTGCTCTCTTCGGAAGAGATTAATTTACCTGCCCCCTGCCTGTCATTATCTGCTCTTATGTCATCAATTCCTAACGTCTCCCTAGAGGAGTGGATTCGAAAGGGGCTCTTTACTGTGGGCGATTTATTTGTAGGCGACGTCTTGATGTCCTTCTCTCAACTGCAAGAGAGATTTGGGATTCGGACTCAAGATTTCTTCAAATACCTGCAGGTGAGAAGTTGGTTACACTCATTTACTCCCCCACATCTCCACAAACCTTCTCTTCCGTCTTATATTATAAGTCGATTGAAATCGTCCTCGCATAAATATGGGATTACGTGGTGGTACCAATTTCAATTAACTAATGGCCCACAGACAAAACTTAAATCTCAGACTTTATGGGAAAGAGATTTGAACAGGTCCTTTATTGATGCAGATTGGGACAGTATATTTAGATCCTGTTTTAAAGTCTCCAAATGTATAAACCACTCTGAAATGTTCTACAAGCTTATACAGAGGGCCTACTTTACCCCTGCAAAACAACACAGGATCTGGCCTTCACAATCTAAATCATGTTGGAGGAAATGTGGCTCTACGGGGGATATCTTTCATATCTTCTGGGCATGCCCAAAGGTACAGCCTCTTTGGAGAGAGGTTTTGCATATGGCTAGTATAGTGTTAGGGCTCAACATCCCCATGGACCCAGCTCTAGCGCTATTCCATTTATGCGTTGATCGCCTCTCCGTAGGTGATCGCTACGTCTTGGGACACATCTTGATAGCCACTAAAGCTGCTATAGCACAATTGTGGAAGTCTGAGAATATTCCTACATTAGAGTTTATTCAAAATAAAATTCACAAACATTTCATTTTCGAAACAGCGGAGGCTAAATACTCTTCCTCGGCTACCTCTATTCACCTGAAATGGTTAGGATGGTCCGACTATAGGAGTAGAGAGGGTAGGCTAACTGTTTATAGCTCTCCAATTGATGTGTCTGTGCTTTACCCATCCTAGATTGACCTCAACAAAAATGTTATGCTATCAGGTATTCCCTATGTGTAATGCACTTTAATCCTTATTGTTCTTTTTTTTCTCTCTTCTTCCATCTCTTTTCTCAATGCTTTCTACTTCTCACGTATTTGAAAGCTTAATGTAGCCAATTGTATATTCATCCAACTGTGCACTGTTTATATTCTGTATATGGTAACCATTCTGGACTTCCCCTGTGTTTCCCTAACCCCTTCTTTTTTCTGTTCCCCATTTCTGTGTGTAAACCCTTCAATAAAAATTTAATGTTTAAAAAAAAAAAAAAAAGAAATCTGCAATTGGTCGACTTATACGGCAGTATCCCAGGACTAATACAGCAGTACCCCTGGACTCATACGGCAGTGTTACACAGGATGGCACTTTTCAAAAACTAGGCCCCAAACAGCACCTCATGCAAAGATGTAGAAGAGGTGCAATGAGGTAGCTGTATGACTAAGCCAAGCAACACAAACAATTCCAACTGGAATTATACGTCCAAATCACTGGAATTAATTGGCAAGATCACTGTAATTAATAATTATAAATCACTGAAATTAATTGGCAAAATCACTGTAATTAGACGTCCAAATCACTGGAATTAAATGGCAAGATCACTGTAATTAATAATTATAAATCACTGGAATTAATTGGCAAGATCACTGGAATTAATAATTATAAATCACTGTAATTAATTGGCAAAATTACTGTAATTAGACGTCCAAATCTAGTGAAGTGGAATCTAGATGGGATTTGTTACCGGGGACACAATACCTCTATCAATTGTCTAAATCCCACTGCACTAGTGGTGGATACCGGAAGCACATCTAACACCAACATAAGTGTCAAGGCCTCATCTATGAGGGCTTCCATCGTCATGTGAAGCTGAACCACTAGTCATGAACATAGGCCAGGTCCTCAGCCGTTCCTTACCACTCCGTGTCGTAAATGGCATATTGGCAAGTTTACGTTTCTCCTCAGACGATTTAAAAAAAAAAATTTTGGTTCTTTTTACTGAACTTTGGCTTTTTGGATTTTACATGCCCTCTACTATCACATTGGGCATCGGCCTTGGCAGACGACGTTGATATACTTTCATTATCTATGTCATGGCTAGTGGCAGCAGCTTCAGCACTAGGAGGAAGTGGTTCTTCTTGATCTTTCCCTATTTTCTCCTCAAAATTTTTGTTCTCCATTATTTTTTGGGAGTTATACGAGACAATATGCGTCACAGGAATGACTGGAATTACTGATGACACAGGACACTACCACTGGTCTGATGCAGCACAACAGGTTGTTGTTGTTATAATTATTATACTGCAGCAGTGGAATTACTGATGACACAGGACACTACCACTGGTCTGATGCAGCACAACACGTTGTTCTAATTATTATACTGCAGCAGTGGACTTGTAGCAGCAGCGTATATCATCACTGGAATTACTGATGACACAGGACACTACCACTGGTCTGATGCAGCATAACACGTTGTTGTTATAATTATTATACTGCAGCATTGGACATATAGCAGCATCGTATATCGTCACTGGAATTACTGATGACACAGGACACTACCACTGGTCTGCACAACACAGCACCACTTTATACAGCTACACTGGATATATGGCAGCAGAGAACACCAACACTGTGAATGGCTGGACTGATGCAGCACAATACAATGACTACACTGGACTGGTCTGCACAACACAGCACCACTTATACAGCTACACTGGATATATGGCAGCAGAGAACACCAACACTGTGACTGCCTGGACTGATGCAGCACACTACACTGAGTGACTACACTGGACTGGACAACACTTGCCACCCCACTTTTCCGCCCCAACACACAGACACTGAACACTGAGGACACGTCCTCTCTATACACTCTCCGAGACTGGAGTGAAAATGGCCGCGGCGTGCGGCTCCTTATATGGAATCCAAATCTCGCGAGAATCCAACAGTGGGATGATGACGATTTGCCGTGTTCGGGTTTCCGAGTCAGGCGGGAAAACCTGAGCCGTGCTCGGATCCGGACTCGGAGGGCAAAGTTCGGTAGGGTTTGGTTCTCTGAGAACCGAACCCACGCATCTCTAATACCTACTGTATACTATTACAGTCACAGAAATAATTGATAACAGCAATATAGTACACTGGACCTATAGTACACTGGACAGGTTACATTGTCATCAATACAATCTACAGAGCTTCATAGTTATCTCACGTATTAAAACAATCTATATACTGGAATGCAGAGGCCTAAGAATAAATGTTTGTTCTTATACTTCTGATGTTTGTGAAAGAAATGACATAATCTAAGCTGTTGTCTAAGATTGTTTTCATTGTCACCATGTATCTCTCTTTTGAAGGACAATAAATAACATAAATAAGTATATGACAGCTGGACAGGGGAACAATGAGGATTACTTGCTTCTACATGTAAATGGAAGTGATGGCTGATACACAGCTTGATATTGTAAATCTAATGGTCTATTAACTTTAACACGTACTGACGCTGGATTTATAGCACTATTACTGGTTAACATATATTTATGAGTGTTGTCGTAAAGAAAAAGAATTACTAAGACTGTGACTATTACAAGTCATGTACAGTAATGTATACCTGTTATTCCCACGGCAACATAATAGCACTTTGTGGCAAGTAGTATGTAAGCAGTAAAGGATTTTGTAATTGTTTTTAACTTGATCTGAGATGAAAAATCAGACAAATGCAAAATAAATAAGTGAAATAAAGGTTATAGTATTAAGTTGTTCACATTAATCATCATTTTTATAAATGAAAAACAAAAGTTATATTGAACAAGCACAGAGTAGATTATCGTGAATCTGCAGCTGCGCAAAACCCCTAGTTCCTCTCTGCCAATACATGATTGACAGGCAGCGGTGTTGAGGGTGTGTGGTGGTGGTAAGGGGAGGCTTGTGTTGTCAGAAAAGGGGACGTCACCCCCGTTTTCTGGGAGGAGAGAGTACAGGGTCCGCATGTCACCACACAGACTTCCTGGCCTCGCAGACCCCCGTTCCACTGATTAGCTGCGTAAGCTGAGGCTTACTCAGCTGGCCATCTGCATGAACCTTGCAACCGACCAGTGGCAAACGCAGGATTTCTAGGGCTGGGTTTCCAAATGCAATCCATAATCTCCCACTCTGCGGACCAAGTGCAGGAGTCGGGGGAGCGGTAGAAGAACCTAGTAATGATCCTGAACATTGGTACTTTTTATACATTTGATGCTGTATGGAATACAGTATTAATATTTAACGCTATAGATTGTCTATAGTATAGGCTGTATCAAACATATTTAAACAATATAAATAAGATAAGTGGTCAGGAAAAGGTTAAACATGCCATACTAAATAAATAAATAAATAAACATAATAAAACAAGTAGTAGACAGAAGTGCACTTTCTAAGCACACATTCTCCCACCCCATGGAAAGGCTCCTGTCTCTTCTTCATGGCAGCTACCATCATATTATATACCATTGCTATTGTTATAATTTGAGCCACTTGCCAAGAGGAGGGGGGGTTTCCAGGCAACCAGACCCCCCCCCCCCCCTGCGTTTGCCTATGCCGACTGTTGCAATATTGGATGCAGTGCTGGGATCGCAGCTGCATGCAGGAAGCATATCTTCTGCTGATACATCTCCTGCATGTTCCCACCTTCAACTCAGACAGAAATTAAATGCTGCTTACAGGCAGCATTGCATTTCCATCCATCTCTGAATCAGGCCCTTGTTACATGTCTATGTGCTGATGACCAGGACATCACATGCAGCATTCCCAGAAAACGACATTTTTACATACAACGAAGGTGAGGCGCAGTTGCCTGGGGAACAATGACGAGAGGCTGTCACAAATAGTTAGCCTGTTTAGAAATGTCCGGATATTTTCATGCTGTGGCTTATTCATTTGTAGTTGGATATATGCTATAGAGCAGGGGTTCTCAAACTCGGTCCTCAGGACCCCACACAGTGCATGTTTTGCAGGTAACCCAGCAAGTGCACAGGTGTATTAATTACTCACTGCCCCATTTTAAAAGGTCCACAGGTGGAGCTAATTATTTCACTTGTGATTTTGTGAGGAGACCTGCAAAACATGCACTGTGTGGGGTCCTGAGGACCGAGTTTGAGAACCTGTGCTATAGATCATTCATAAGCACACATAACTCATCTGTAAGGAAGAGTACACTTTTGGGAAATTAGGGGCAGATGTATTAACCTGGAGAAGGCATAAGGAAGTGATAAACCAGTGATATGTGCAAGGTGACAAAGGCACCAGCCAATCAGCTCCAATATGTAAATTAACAGTTAGGATCTGATTGGCTGGTGCCTTTATCACCTTGCACATATCACTGGTTTATCACTTCCTTATGCCTTCTCCAGGTTAATACATCTGCCCCTTAGTTCTTAAAACTAAACAAAAGCAACATCATAATGGAACTTTAAAACATATATAAAATGGAGAGCAACAAAAATAAAGACAATAAAGATTTATGGAGACAGCAAAAGAAGAAAAAAAAACAAGGATTAAAAAAAAAGTATGTCGTTAATATCCGTACCCGCTGTATCTACTGTTCTTGTGCTTCTCAAATGCTCATGTATGTTAAAATGTTAGGGGTAAATTTACTGAAGCTTCTAAAAATGAAAAATGGTGATGTTGCCCATAGCAACCAATCAGAATCTGTTTATCATTTTCTAGAATGCTATAGAGAAATAATAAACAAAATCGGATTGGTTTCTATGGGCAACATCACCACCTTTCATTTTTAGACGCTTTAGAAGTCTATTTACTAAGCCATGGATGGAGATTAAGTGGACAGTGGTAAAGTTCCATCCAATCAGCTCATAACTGTCAATTTCAAACACAGCCTGTAAGATGGCAGTTAGGAACTATCGTCATCCACTTTATCCAAGGCGTAGTAAATAGACCCCTTATTAAATTTACCCCTTATTGTTAGTTTTTGTTAAAACGTGACATCTCCTATTTGTCATATTGTAAGGCGAAAAAATGTGTTACTAAAACAATACAGTGGGTTGTATAAATAAAAATGCAAAGCATGAATAGCGCAAGTGAGATACAATAACTTATATCCCCATAAGGCATCTAGAATAGGGTACTAGAGTGGTTTCTTGTACAGTTTTAGTTTTCATGTGTTTTTAACATTTTTTTATGAAAATATAGGTTAAAAAGAAATCTAGGCCTGTCTCCAGATTTCTTATGTTATGTTTCTGCACTATTAATTGTAATGTCAGTCAGAAACATTTTTACTAACTAGGCCTATAAAATACTACAGTGGTTGAATTGCAAACTGGCCTGAAAAAATGAGGGGTCTATTCATACAGATACTGTATTATATTGATGCAACATATCTAACAAGTGATACAATAACACATCTTGCAGTGTTCAACGATATCCAGTCTTCTCGGCAAGGCAGCCTATCACTGCGGTTTGTAAAATACTGCATCAGAGTCCTTGGATCTGAATTCACAGTTGAACTTCATGCACAGGCTCGGACTGGCCTACAGGGGAAACCCCAGGTGGGCCCTGCTGCCTGGGGGCCCACCTCCTCCTCTAGGATCAGTTTCCAGACTGTGCGCTTGAATTATGCATTATACATATGTTACCTTATACTGCACAGGGTTATGAATTCTCTACAGTGCATCTCTGTTATTAATCTGGTACATTATCATGCTCACACTTGCAGTATTTACTATATATATATATATATATATATATATATATATATATATATATATATATCAAGCAGTGCCGTAACTAGGCATTTTAGCGCTGTGTGCAAGAAACGACAGTGGCGCCCCCCCCATGTAAGATAGGGGCAGTGCGTGCCGTAGGCGCGTGAAAAATTATAGGGGCGTGGCTTCACGGGGAAGGGGCGTGGCCACAAAATAATAGCAATTCATACTACGGTGCACAGTAGTCTACATTATTCAAATTACGCTGCACAGTAGCGCCACTACACCAGGTAGAGCCCCTTTTATACATTACAGCAGACAGCGTCCCCCTTTTTACACATTACGGCAGCCAGTCCCCTTTTTACACATTGCGGCAGCCAGGACCCCTTTTTACACATTGCGGCAGCCAGGCCCCCTCTTTACACATTGCGGCAGCCAGGCCCCCTCTTTACACATTGCGGCAGCCAGGCCCCCTTTTTACACATTGCGGCAGCCAGGCCCCCTTTTTACACATTGTGGCAGCCAGGACCCCTTTTTACACATTGCGGCAGCCAGTCCCCCTCTTTACACATTGCGGCAGCCAGGCCCCCTTTTTACACATTGCGGCAGCAAGGACCCCATTTTACAAATTGCGGCAGCCAGGACCCCTTTTTACACATTGCGGCAGCCAGGACCCCTTTTTACACATTGCGGCAGCCAGGACCCCTTTTTACACATTGCGGCAGCCAGTCCCCCTCTTTACACATTGCGGCAGCCAGGCCCCCTTTTTACACATTGCGGCAGCCAGGACCCCATTTTACACATTGCGGCAGCCAGGACCCCTTTTTACACATTGCGGCAGCCAGACCCCCTTTTTATACATTGCGGCAGCCAAGACCCCTTTTTACACATTACGGCAGCCAGTCCCCCTTTTTACACATTACAGCAGCCAGTCCCCCTTTTTACACATTGCGGCAGCCAGGACCCCTTTTTACACATTGCGGCAGCCAGGCCCCCTCTTTACACATTGCGGCAGCCAGGCCTCCTTTTTACACATTGCGGCAGCCAGGACCCCATTTTACACATTGCGGCAGCCAGGACCCCCCCCCTTTTTACACATTGCGGCAGCCAGACCCCCTTTTTATACATTGCGGCAGCCAGGACCCCTTTTTACACATTGCGGCAGACGGTGTCCCCCTGAGAGAGAGAGAGAGAGGGATATACTTACCTTCTCCCCGCTGACAGGCTCCTCGTGCTGGCATCTCCCTCTCGGTGCAGGCAGTGAGATGAGAAGGAGGAGGAGGGAGGGGGAGCAGGGAGCCGCAGCAGCGCTATTTGATTGGTAGTAAGCGCCGCTGCAGCATCCCCCTGTCCTTCTGTATTGGCTGCCCGGCGCTGCTATGGATGCTGGGATGAAGGAACTGCATCCCAGCATCCATAGCAGCGCCTGGCAGCCAATACAGAAGGAGAGGGGGATGCTGCAGCGGCGCTTACTACCAATCAAATAGCGCTGCTGCGGCTCCCTGCTCCCGCTCCCTCCTCCTCCTTGAACCCGGCGCTGGTCTCTTCTCCCTCCAGCCGCGCACGGCGCACACAGAGGCGGCATGTAATGAGTCAATTTGACTCATTACATGCCGCTGGCATTTGCACCCTCAGGGCAACTGCGCTGTGTGCCAAGCCCCCTTGGCACACACGTAGTTACGGCGCTGATATCAAGAGCCCCTGCCCATGCACTAACGGTTAGGCAAACCAATGTAGTGGCTGGCCACATCCCCTCTGGAGACTGACCACACCTCTAAACATGGGCCCTCTACTACTGCATTCCCCCGGTGGGCCCTCCATGCCCCAGTCTGGCACTGTTCATGCATGTGCATTGATAGCCCTCCAATCGCTGCATATACTGTACAGTATGTCAGATGTGCAACACTGCAGCAGGGCACAAGGGAGCTGAAGAGCTGTACAAGTGGGAGGAACAGGAGATATACTGTATCTGTGGGGAGAGTGAAGAAAAGTATTTTCCCAAGTAGAGAAGTAGTGGAGTGACTGGTGAATAGGGGGAAGAGGCAGGAAGGGATGTGGTTCAATAGATCTAGATTAAAAACATAGTCAATAGGTCAAAATGCAAAATGTCAACAGGGTCAAAAGGTAGACAGTAGAAAAGTTTGACAGGGTCAAAAGGTCAACATGAAAATACTAGTCGACACAGAAATGGTCGACCACTTTTTTTCTGTTTTTTGTGTCATTTTGTATGTTTCACCATATCTGAGTAAAATTAGTAGAAACGTACACCTTTGTGGGCTTGCTTCACACTCCATGCTTCGGACAAGGTTCTTCACTCCACTACCGCTACACCCAGCACAGGTTACTATTCCCAATTGTAGTCCATGTGGATGGTAACCAGTGGCGGCTCCAGAGGTGACCTTTTACATGTCGGCCATTTGAAGTCAACCTATTAACTGTCTATCTTTTTACAGTAGATCTATCAACCAGATACAGAAGGAAGATATTAATCTACCCTGCTCTTCTCCCACCCCTGTGCTAGTTTCCCATCATTATGACATCCTGAGATAGGGATATTTCTTTGGAGAGAAGCTTTCCATTCTCCTCGGAATCACTTTCCCCATACATTAAATATTTACATTAATTAGGGGCACAGCTGAAGAAATCTAAGATTTCTCCACGGCAACCCCTACTGTGAATGAATCGAAGAGGTAAAAAGCCTGTTATCACCGGGGGAGAGTGAAACGGCTTTTCACTGCATGTGTAGTGTAAACTATAAAAAAAGATGAAAACAAAACAATAAATTACAGACATTTATGAAAATCGAAAACGGGGAAAAAAAAAAAGCTGTATTAACACATTAGAACTGTGCTTTAATTTTCCAAATAGAACAAAGATAACAGAATATGATTTGATTCAATGGGCTGCAACACGTTTTTCATGTGAAAAAGTTTTTTGTGGTAATTTTTTTTCTAATTACAAATATTATCATAAATCTCTGCAACTCTCTGTGGTCTCCTATTGTTCAGGATCCTTTCTTCTGTCTATTTGTCATTGTCAACAGATCAGTACAAGGACTGGATTTGAAAGGTACTGTATCTAACTCTCTCTGCACAAGTTACATCTGCCCCACCTGCAGTACAATATGGTTTTGCTCATTAGTGTGCTTTTTTGGTTTGCTAACAAACCTGAATAAGGCCCTAAGTATTCTACACTTTCTACTTTTGACCCTGTTGACCTAATGCATGTTGACCATTAGTGGTCGACCTATTGACTGTAGACCTTTTTATTGTAGATCTAGTGATCCACACCCCCTTCCAACACTTGTTATATCTTAAACTAAAAAATAAATTTGCCTCAATTAGAAGTTATGATTAAGGGCAATATTTATACATATCTTTGTGATTTTACTATCACTGCTGTATAACAAAAACAGAATGCAGGAGATATCACAGAGTAATGCAGGTTATTATTGTTGTCAGAGTGTTGCGGTGTTGTATAGGGATGTTAGTCCACACAACGGCACTTAACCAGGATGACTGTTTTTTTCAGATAACAGAGATATCAGCTTGTAGTATATAGAAGATGTTCTGCAGCAGCAGTAATTCACAGTATATATGTGAAGCAGTACAGCGGTAACACAGCGTCTCAGTACACACAGGATGCAGCTTTTTACACACAGGGTGAGGCTGCGGGGGTAGACAAGGTCATACACTGAGGAGAGCAGAAGCTGCACATCAGTGCAGTTGTCTCTCCCAGGAAGATCTCTATCAGACTGTGAGGAAGCTAAGCACTTCCTCCTGCACTGAGCTAACACTAGGAGGGAAAACACTAGAGCAGGGAAGCTGCCTCTAGTGCTGGGAACAGAGACAGACCACAGAGTGATCCACTGTGTAACTCCCCCCCCCCCCCCCCCATCCGCTCAAGGCTGTTGCATAACACTTTATCAAAACATTTCTCAATAAAGTTTTCCTGTAACCGAAAACACATTAATAAAGCATGGTAAGCAAACAGTAAAACAAATCAACATTTCTCATGAACATATTCAGCAAGTGTGATGACAGTCCCATTGTCAACATATCAGCAGCATTGCTCTCATTTGTTATCTAATCCACATTGACAGACTTGTTTTCCACTAACTCACGGATAAAGTAATGTCTAATGGCAATGTGGATTATTCATAATGCTTGGTGCTGGAAGACAAATCAATTGCTCCCTTGTTATCACATGCAATGTTGATAGTCTCACTGTGGTAAAGAAGACTAAGCTCACATAAAGTATCTTTATCCATAAATCTTCTTTTGCAGGTTCTGTAAGTGCCGTGTACTCTGCCTCAGTGGTGGATAGGGCAACAGTGGGTTGCTTTTTGCTCACCCAGCTGATGGCTGCACCTGCCAAAATGAACAAGTATCCTATATAGGAACGATGGTCATCATCATCTGAACCCCGCCGTACTCACGTTGGAGAAGAGTAATCAATGCTCATAAAGGTTTCTTTTCCAGTTGAAGTCTCGTTTAGATGGTGTATGTCTGAATAGACCTCTTCATGGTAGTGTGCATCCTCCCATGTGGAACCGAAAATATAGACAGTAAAAAGACCAATAGTGTAGTACTGTATATCCCAATCAGTGTGTAGAAGATAAGTGGAGAGAGAAACTTGGAACTATATAGGCAGTTGAAAGATTCCCAACGTACCAAACTTACGTGGGTACGTGTATGGATCCTTATATAAAGGTATCTTTAACAGATGAAGGAGGTAGGAGGAGTGGGAGGAGATATCTCTAGGTAAAGCGTACCCAACTCACATCAGGTGGATGATAAACGATGCTTATAAAGGTATCTTTCAATCTTCTCTCCCTTATGGATTATGTTCATCAAGAACCAGCGCTAGCCTTCCTGCAGTGTATCTTGTTCCAGTAGTCCCCTCTTCTGAGCTTTTTCTCGTGATAACGACAAAGGCAAGCAGAAAAAAGGAACCAATGGTATGGTATACACTCGCCAGTGTGGGGTCACAAGGTATATGGAGGTTCCTTTCAGACCCCTCCTTACACTAGTCCCTTCCTAAGTAATCCCTCTAAATCTCACGTGAGAGAATCAGGAGGGGCTAATCCAAAATGTATATAAAAAGGTTTTAATGATACAATCAATTTAAAAAAAGGAAAGTCACATCCTGAGTGATATGTATAATAAAAGAATGGGAAACACAATGAAACTTAGAGGGGAGACGGTATATAAAAACAGAACCTGGATGGTGGTGAGGTCCGGACTGCCACACTCCTAGGGACTGGACCCCTAAGGAATCAAGTGTCCTCTAGAAGTAAAAACAAACACGTTTTGACAAGCAGTCTTTATCAAGGTAGGTGTGCATTGCAAGTGATGTCTATATATACCTTAAGCTATAGATCCACCCCCTTAAGGGGCGGGGGAAGGTAATTAGCTCAAAGAGGAGTATATAAATCCCTTATACTGGGATATCACTGATATTGGTATATTTTGTCTGTTACAAGAGTGCAGCTGTATATTTATACATGATACAAGTAACTTTAGAACATAAAATATTCATATAAAAACATTAATTAGTCATTTGCATTCCGGCCCTTTGGAACGCAAACAACTTCCGGCGGATATCCGGTCCCGGCCATTACGGTTCCCGGAAATAGCAGGGTGTACTGTGTGGTACATATTTTTATGAGGAACGCAGGAAGAGACCTGCGTTCCAAGAACATGAAGAGGGGGCTGCCGGGCGCGCGTCACAGGCATGTGACATAAACGTCCTGTGACATGCTGGTAGGGAGGACACGGAAATGGAGAGCGGGGAGGGGTCGAGCTGGGCGCTATTTCCAGCGCGTATTGTCCGTGTGACGTAGGGCGCGAGGGGAGGCGGGATGACGTATGCGTTCCACGGACCCGGAAGCACCCTGTTACATGATGGCACTTGCGTTCCACCCCCGTTCCTTAACAGGACAAACGTTAACAATAGGATCCATACATGTACCCACGTAAGTTTGGTACGTTGGGAATCTTTCAACTGCCTATATAGTTTCAAGTTTCTCTCTTCACTTATCTTCTACACACTGGTTGGGATATACTGCACTATTGGTATTTTTACTGTCTATATATATGGGAGGATGCACACCAATATGAAGAGGTCTATTCAAACATACACCATCTAAATGAGACTTCAACCGGAAAAGAAACCAGTATGAGCATTGATTACTCTTCTCCAACGTGAGTACGGTGTGTACCCCGTGGTACTTTTTCTTATCCTTAAGAATGCTCCTTTTTGATGATTACCTACTCCACAGGATTCCCATCACTTTGAACATTGACTCATTTACTTCATAATATAATTATTGTATTGTCTACATATCCATTCCATTGTTTATTTCCTGTATTGTGTTGGATAGCGCGCAAAGTGGTAGTATTTTTCTTCCTCACATGCCCTTTTGGAGATTGAGTGACATCTCCTTCTACACACCCATCGCAGCCATCCGTAGGGCGCGGTAGTATTTTCCTCCCCACCTTTTATTGTAGATCATCTGAACCCCATTCGGCATCATAGAAACTTCCAAAGTCATACCTTTTGACTTTTTTATAAACATCAACTTTAATTAACTTGTACCTTTCAGGTGTCTCAAGATTCTTTTGACTGTAATCTAGTGTTGCCCTCCAGGGTTAATTGCAAACTGGCTTGCCCGGCTCACTGCATGTGTGATGTCGGGGCGAGTCTCAATACTTGCATACATTAAGGAACCTCCCTCATTTCTTCCACCTCCTCCTGGCTGGCCGTGACATGGCTTTTGCCATCTTTATGCTTTTGTTAATAGGAGTGCTCACTGGTTTTGCATCAGACATTCCATACTTGCAAAATATTGCTTCAATATATGTTTGTTGATCAATTGTAACAGTCCCATCTTTCAGGTTTTGTACAATCCTCATGCAACAAATTATTTGTTGGGTCTAAATCCTTTAGCTTGAATCTTTGTTTCAGCTGCTGTTTTACATCAGTAATGTGCTCTTTTTGACCTGCTAGCAATAGATCATCCACATACACAACTATGATTAACCGTTTTTCTTCTATAGTTTTGTGATATAAGCAGTGATCAGTCTCTGACCTAACAAAGTTAATCTCTAGCAGCACAGCATCCAGCTTTACATACCAACAATGACCACTTTGCTTTAGTCCGTACAAAGATTTCATTAAGAGGCAAACTTTTCCCCTTTTTGAAAACACGCTCATCATAATGTTCTCCTCTACTCTCCATTTAGGAATGCAGAATCAAAGTCTAACTGGTATAACAATAAATCATGAAGTGTAGCAATGGCAATGACTAACCTCAAGGTGCTGTACCTTGCAACAGGTAAAAAGATCTCTCCGTAGTCTATCCCAGATTTTTGTGTGTATCCTTTAGCAACAAAGCAGGCTTTATAACGAGCAATAGTCCCGTCCGCATTCAGCTTTCTGCAAAAGACCCACTTATGGTTATTTGGCCTGTCAACTACAGTCCATGTACTGTTATCATCCACAATTGACAGCTCTGTATCTATTGCTGACTTCCATTGTTTCCAGTTGTTACTTGATTTTGCTTACTGTATATTTTGGGGTTCACAGTAAGCTATATTTGCATATTCCTCACTATATCTTTTGTATGGAACACCTTTATTGCTCCGCATGGAACTTCTGTTTCCTGATTGGGTATCTGCATTAACTCTTTCAGGTTCAGACACGCTTTCACTAGCTCTTTAAATATGTTTCGTATCTACATATACATATAAGAATAATCGGGCACACAATTAAAGCTTAGTAGTAATGAAAATAGTCAATAGTTAACACAATCTCATGTAAGAAACTAATAGTGCAAAAACCTCAATGTTTAAAACATTTTTGCAGCTCCTAGGGGACAGTCTAGATGTCAATTAAACAAAGAAATACATTGATATATAAACCAATGATAAGGAGCGCTTTAAAGAATCATAGAGATATTTAATTATCAAAAACAGTATTAACACAATAGCATTAAAAAGATCTCTGATAGCAAAAAAGTTCAGACTGATGTGTTTACAAGTAATGTTCATATGCATGCACAGTATTACTTCCAGGTTGGTTAGAGAGCTCTCTGGTGATTTTTAGTACAGTTCAAAATAGATTAAGTCCAGATTTTATCGTTAGCATTAGGCCAGGTACGCTATGCTCAGACCCCCGATATTTGTATATAATCTCACCCCTGATGGTTGGAATAGGTTATCCACTGTGGGACTCACAAGCGCAGCCCATTCCCGCACAGAGGTACTGGTGTTTAAGACCTCTCAGGCACCTGCGGCATTAGTTGGACTCTTGGCAGTGCTGGAGCCAGCTGGCGGTCCCGGTAAGGTCCCCCCTGGAAAGGTACTTGTTGAGACCTTGGTACGGTCTTGAAACCGGAGCTGGCGGTCACGGCAAAAATCCCTGATGGGGGGAGGGCGCACGCTGCATCAATAAGTCTGGTCACCGGACCAAGAGTGCACACATGCAACGTTCCACTATGCATTTCTCCACACTGGCAGTTTGGCGGTTTCCTCAGGAGGTGTATACAGGTGTCCCTGTTAGGTAGGTATTTATGCTGGTTTCAGCCAATGAAAAGTTCACATTATAGAAAACACCTGTGCATACTTGATTCATCAGTCAAATAGCATTAGCAGAGATCTTAATACTTCTTCATATAAATGATCAATAAAAACTTCTATAGAGGCAGCACAAATATATAAAAGAAAATTCATGTCTTTGAGTTCAGCATAACATAATACACATATCTTGAAACTTTGGCATCACAGAGAATGTTTAAAATAATTTCTCTTACGTCCTAGAGGATGCTGGGGACTCCGTAAGGACCATGGGGTATAGACGGGCTCTGCAGGAGACATGGGCACCTATAAAGAACTTTTAGTATGGGTGTGCACTGGCTCCTCCCTCTATGCCCCTCCTCCAGACCTCAGTTAGATCTTGTGCCCAGAGGAGATATGGTTCATTACAGGGAGCTCTCCTGAGTTTTCTGTGTAAAAGAATTTTGTTAGGTTTTTTATTTTCAGGGAGCACTGCTGGCAACAGACTCCCTGCGTCGTGGGACTGAGGAGAGAGAAGCAGACCTACTTAAATGATAGGATCAGCTTCTTAGGCTACTGGACACCATTTGCTCCAGAGGGAGTCGAAACACAGGTCTCACCCTGGGGTTTGTCCCGGAGCCGCGCCGCCGTCCTCCTCGCAGAGCCGGAAGATAGAAGTCGGGTGAGTATAAGAAGAAAAGAAGACTTCAAGGCGGCAGAAGACTTCAGATCTTCATGAGGTAAGCGTGCAGCGGTAACGCTGCGCGCCATTGCTCCCACACAACACACACAGGCACAGATGGGTGCAGGGCGCAGGGGGGGTGCCCTGGGCAGCAATAAACCTCATTTTTGGCACAAATATATATATTAGGATGCGGAGGCAGCAAATAGACGATCCCCCGCCATTTTTATGATATTGAAGCGGGACCGAAGCTCGCCGCTGGAGGGGGCGGAGCTTGATCCCTCAGCACTAACCAGCACCATTTTCTCCACAGAAGCTGCAGAGAACGCTGGCTCCCCGGACTCTCCCCTGCTGAATGCATCAGAGGGCTGAAAAAAAGAGGAGGGGGGCACATTTCAAGCACAGTGAGTGGTAATAGCATTGGCATTATATATAAAAGCGCTATCTGGGTTTTCCAGTGTCAGTTTGGCGCTGGGTGTGTGCTGGCATACTCTCTCTCTGTCTCTCCAAAGGGCCTGGTTGGGGAATTGTCCCCGTTTAGTTATATCCCTGTGTGTGTGGGGGGTCGGTACGTGCGTGTCGGCATGTCTGAAGCGGAAGGCTTATCAAAGGAGGAGGTGGAGGAGATGAGTGGTGTGTCCCCGTCGGTAGTGCCGACTCAGGAATGGATGGATATGTGGCATATGTTAAATGCAAGTGTAGCATCATTGCATAAGAGGCTAGACAAAGCAGAATCCAGGGAGACATCAGGGGGTCAATCCACGGATTGGACCAACTCACAGGGCCCGTCAGGGTCTCAAAAGCGTCCCTGGTCACAAATTGTGGACACAGATCCCGACACGGACTCTGATTCCAGTGTCGACTATGATGATGCTAGATTGCACCCTAGGGTGGCAAAAACTATTCAGTATATGATTATTGCAATTAAAGATGTTTTGCATATCACAGACGACCCCTCTGTTCCCGACACGAGGGTGCGCATGTATAAGGAAAAGAAACCTGTGGTAAACTTTCCTCCATCTCATGAACTTAATCAGTTATTTAAAAAAGCTTGGGAATCTCCAGATAAGAGACTGCAGATTCCCAAAAGGGTTCTTATGGTGTACCCTTTTCCTACACAGGACAGGGCACGTTGGGAATCCTCTCCCATAGTGGACAAGGCTCTAACACGCCTGTCCAAGAAGGTGGCACTGCCGTCTCCAGATACAGCGGCCCTCATGGACCCTGCGGACCGCAGGCAGGAGACTACATTAAAGTCTATTTATACACATACTGGTACTTTACTTAGACCGGCAATTGCGTCGGCATGGGTATGTAGTGCAGTTGCAGCTTGGACAGATACCCTGTCAGCTGACCTTGATACCCTAGATAGGGATACTATTTTGCTAACTTTAGAACATATTAAAGACGTAGTCTTATATATGAGAGACGCTCAAAGAGACATTGGATTGTTGGGTTCCAGAGCCAATGCCATGGCTATTTCAGCGAGACTATCCTTATGGACCCGCCAATGGACGGGTGATGCGGATTCAAAAAAGCATATGGAGGTTTTACCCTATAAGAGTGATGTGTTGTTTGGGGATGGGCTCGCGGACTTGGTTTCCACAGCTACCGCAGGTAAATCTACCTTTTGTTCCCCAACAGCAAAAGAAAACTCCACAGTATGAGATGCAGTCCTTTCGGTCGCAAAAGCCCAATAGAGGTCGGGGCTCCTCCTTCCTTTCCAGAGGTAAGGGTAGAGGGAAAAGAACACCTGCCGCGGCGGGTTCCCAGGAACAGAAGTCCTCCCCGGCTTCTTCAAAAATTCAAGATAGAATCACTCCAAGCTGTAATAGCCAGCCTGGAAGGGGGGAATTTTATGGTGTCACTGGACATAAAGGATGCATGTCCCCATATATCCTGCTCATCAGGAGTACCTGAGATTCGCGGTACAGGATTGTCATTTCCAGTTTCAGACGTTGCCGCTTGGGCTTTCAACGGCCCCGAGGATTTTCACCAAGATAATGGCGGAAATGATGGTGATCCTGCGCAGGCAAGGAGTCACAATTATCCCATACTTGGACGATCTCCTGATAAAGGCGAGATCAAAAGATTGATTACTGAAGAACGTGTCACTCTCTCTGAGAGTGCTCCAGCAACATGGTTGGATTCTCAATCTGCCAAAGTCACAATTGGTTCCAACAACTCGACTATCATTCCTCGGCATGATACTAGACTAGACACGGAACAAAAGAAGGTTTTTCTCCCGTTGGAAAAAGCCCAGGACCTCCAGAACATGGTCAGAGACCTGCTAAAGCCAAAAAGAGTGTCAGTTCATCAATGCACTCGAGTTCTGGGGAAAATGGTGGCAGCCTACGAGGCCATTCCCTTCGGCAGGTTCCATGCGAGGACGTTTCAATGGGACCTTCTGGACAAGTGGTCCGGTTCCCATCTACAAATACATCAGAAAATAACACTGTCCCCCAGGGCCAGGTTGTCTCTCCTATGGTGGCTGCAAAGTGCTCACCTTCTAGAGGGTCGCAGGTTCGGCATTCAGGACTGGGTACTGGTAACCACGGACGCGAGCCTCCGAGGATGGGGAGCAGTCACCCAAGGAAGAAACTTTCAAGGACTATGGTCAAGCCAGGAGTCCTCTCTGCACATCAACGTGCTGGAATTAAGGGCCATATACAACGGCCTTCGACAAGCAGAGGGTCTTCTTCGCAACCTACCGGTTCTGATTCAATCAGACAATGTCACAGCCGTGGCTCATGTGAACCGCCAAGGCGGGACAAGGAGCAGAGTCGCGATGGCAGAAGCCACCAGGATTCTTCGCTGGGCGGAAAATCACGTAAGCGTTCTGTCAGCTGTCTTCATTCTGGGAGTGGACAACTGGGAAGCAGACTTCCTCAGCAGACACGATCTCCATCCAGGAGAGTGGGGACTTCATCAAGAAGTCTTTGCAGAGATAACGGGTCTCTGGGGAGTTCCTCAAATAGACATGATGGTGTCACGCCTCAACAAGAAGCTTCGGAGGTACTGTGCCAGGACCCGGGTCCCTCAGGCAATAGCAGTAGACGCTCTGGTAACGCCATGGGTGTTCCAGTCGGTCTATGTGTTTCCTCCTCTGCCTCTCATCACAAAGGTGTTGAGGATCATAAGACGGAAAAGAGTACAAATACTCATTGTTCCAGACTGGCCTCGAAGGGCCTGGTACTCGGATCTTCAGGAGATGCTCGCAGAAGATCCTTGGCCTCTTTGGCTAAGGGAGGACCTGTTACAGCAGGGTCCCTGCACGTTCCAAGACTTACCGCGGTTACGTTTGATGGCATGGCGGTTGAACGCCGGATCCTAGCCGAGAAGGGTATTCCGGAGGAGGTCATACCTACTCTAATAAAGGCTAGGAAGGAGGTGATGGTGAAACATTATCACCGTATCTGGAGGAAGTATGTATCTTGGTGTGAAGCCAAGAATGCTCCTACGGAAGATTTCCACCTGGGCCGTTTTCTCAACTTTCTACAGACAGGAGTGGATATGGGCCTGAAGTTAGGCTCTGTTAAGGTACAGATTTCGGCCTTATCGCTATTATTTCAGAAGGAATTGGCTTCTCTTCCAGAAGTCCAGACTTTTGTGATGGGAGTGCTACACATCCAGCCTCCTTTTGTGGCCCCAGTGGTGCCATGGGACCTGAACGTGGTGTTACAGTTTCTTAAGTCACACTGGTTTGAACCCCTTAAAACGGTTGAGTTTAAATTTCTCACCTGGAAGGTGGTCATGTTATTGGCCTTAGCTTCGGCAAGGCGGGTGTCTGAATTGGCGGCATTGTCTCACAAGAGCCCCTACTTGATTTTTCATGTGGATAGAGCAGAATTGAGGACTCGTCCTCAATTTTTACCTAAGGTGGTGTCTTCATTTCATATGAACCAACCTATCGTGGTGCCTGTGGCTATGAGTGACTTGGAGGATTCCATGTCCCTGGATGTAGTCAGGGTCTTAAAGATTTATGTAGCCAGGACGGCTAGAATTAGGAAAACAGAGGCTCTGTTTGTCCTGTATGCAGCCAACAAGATTGGCGCGCCTGCTTCAAAGCAGACTATTGCTCGCTGGATCTGTAACACGATTCAGCAGGCTTATGTTACGGCTGGATTGCCGTTACCACATTCAGTAAAGGCCCATTCCACTAGGAAGGTGGGCTCTTCTTGGGCGGCTGCCCGAGGCGTCTCGGCATTACAGCTTTGCCGAGCTGCAACTTGGTCGGGTTCGAACACTTTTGCTAAATTCTACAAGTTTGATACCCTGGCTGATGAGGACCTAGCATTTGCTCAGTCGGTGCTATAGAGTCATCTGCACTCTCCCGCCCGATTGGGAGCTTTGGTATAAACCCCATGGTCCTTACAGAGTCCCCAGAATCCTCTAGGACGTAAGAGAAAAAAGATTTTAAACCTACCGGTAAATCTTTTTCTCCTAGTCCGTAGAGGGTGCTGGGCACCCGTCCCAGTGCGGAAGATCTGCAAGACTTGTATATAGTTATTGCTTACATAAGGGTTATGTTACAGTTGGAATCGGTCTTGGACCGGTGCTGTTGGTTTTTCATACTGTTAACTGACTTTGGGTATTCCAGGGTATATGGTATGATTGGTGTGGACTGGTATGAATCTTGCCCTTAGATTAACAAAATCCTTTCTTCGTATTGTCCATCTCCTCTGGGCTCAGTTCTCTAGCTGAGGTCTGGAGGAGGGGCATAGAGGGAGGAGCCAGTGCACACCCATACTAAAAGTTCTTTATAGGTGCCCATGTCTCCTGCGGAGCCCGTCTATACCCCATGGTCCTTATGGAGTCCCCAGCATCCTCTACGGACTAGGAGAAAAAGATTTACCGGTAGGTTTAAAATCTTATTTTAATCTCTCTCTCTCTCTCTCTCTCTCTCTCTCTCTCTCTCTCTCTCTCTCTCTATGGAGGGTCAATGGATCAAGACCCTAGTGGACTAATTTAAATTAACTGGAATTTTTTTTAGTTTTAGATTTGATAGACTAGTCTCTCATTTTATTGTATTTTCATCAATTAAAACAACGCTTATATAGCAATTTAATAACTACGAGACTAGACCAACAAATCACAATGGGGCAGCAGTTACTCATTAGATCATGTTTTCAAATGATACAAAATATAGGTAGCTTGCCGCTGCCTGTACATCCAGCGATACATATTGTTGCTGTGATTCTTGTTCCACTGTTCCAGTGATTGGTGCTGTCTCATGGAAAACCACATCTCTAGACTTTAGAAGATGTTTGTTTGTTTGTAATGTCCCAAAGCCTGTATCCTTTGCTTTCTTCACAGTATCCTAGCCTAATACATTCCACTGACTTTGGATCTAATTTCTGTCTTTTCTCCTTAGGTATATGTGCATAAGCTTTACAGCCGAAGACACGGAGATGATTGACAGCTGGCTTTTTCTTGGACCACGCCTCCAGTGGCATTTTACCTTTTACAGCTACTGTGAGCGCACGGTTATTAAGATAAACTGCAGTAGACACTGCTTCCACCCAAAAGCTTTTCTCCAGGCCTGCGTCACTCAACATAGTCCATGCTCTCTCAACAATTGTACGATTTGCACGCTCACTCACACCGTTTTGTTCTGGCACGTAAGCAATTGTTAGATGATGCTCTATGCCAGATTTTTTCAGGAACTGTGCTAAAACTCTGTTGTCATACTCTCCGCCATTGTCGGATCTCAAGACTTTTAATTTCAGACCCGCCTGAGTCTCCACCAGGTTCTTGTATTCCACAATTTTATTGACAACTTCCCTTTTAGCTTTTATGAAATACACGTGTCATACTTGTGGCATCATCAATAAATGTTATAAAATACCTGTAGCCACTCATTGATTCCATCTCCATCGGACCACATACGTCAGTATGCCTAGGGCTAGTGGTATTTCCGCTCTACTAGTAGACTTAGGAAATGGGGTGTGAGTCTGCTTTCCTTTTATACAACTCTCGCACACAGGCCTCTCAGTATTACAATGAGTCCAGTTGCCATTCCATCGAGTAGTTTCTGGACATTGTCATGCCCCAGATGACCTAGGCACCTGTGCCACAGCTCCATCAACTGGTTTGAATCAGAGGCTGCCATTGCAGAACACTGCTCGGTGTCCAGGACATACAGTTGGTTGCACCGGGTTGCTGAAGCAATTACAGTCCCTTTCTCATTTTGCACCATACATTTGCCCTTTGCAAACTGGACTCTGTAACCCTTTTTTCTCCAGGACGCTTATAGCAATGAGATTGCTTCCCAAATCTGGCACGAACAAGATGTCTTGGATGTCCGTAATAACTGTTTTACCTTTAATTCTTAGACGCACTGTGATTGTACCAAATTTTGAAGCAGTAAGGACTTTTTCTCCAATTTTACTGTAATGGGTTCACATGCTGTTAGTGAATTGAACCATCCCTGATTACAACTGAAATGTTAGTGGTCCCCGAGTCCATGTACCAGAAATCCTTCTTGTGACTTTCTGCTACATTCAATGCTGACTCATTTGGTTTGTCACGCTTCTTCTGCGTACCACTGCAATTTCTCAGTCTGCAATCTGACGCCTTGTGCCCCACCTTGTGACATATAAAGCACTTGAACTTGAGCTTTCTGGACTTAGTACCTTTTGTGAATAAGGCAGAACCCTCAGCATGTGTTTCGACAGGAATAAGTTTTTGGAACTCCAGCAGCTTGACTCTTACAATTTCTGTTGTCAGCTTGGAATCGTTAGACTCAAAAGCTATTACCAGGAAATCAAATTCCGGCATCAGATTTTGAAACATCACCACCGCCCCTTCCTCGTCATCCACCTGTGCTCCCACAGATGTCAACTGCTGAGCTATTGACAGTATTTTATCAATATAATCATTCATGTAATTACAGACACTTAACTTTGTCCCGTACAGCATGCACCTTAAGTTTATTCTTCTCATCAGACCTTTGTCCTCATATGCCATTTGCAGAGCAGCCCACATGTCTTTGGCTAACACTTTCCCACTGAGAATGGAGTAGACGTGTTGGTCCACGGCCAAGCCTATCGCCCCGATGGCTCTATCCACTTCAACTGGGTTTGCTCCTGGCTCAATTGTAACTTTCCATAACTTTTCCGCTTAAGCTGCATCTCCATGGCGAATTTCCACGTTGTGTAATTCTCTGAGCCTTTTAGCTTTGTAAAGTTCACACTGTTCCCTGTACTGTACATTCTTCTCTATAGTTAATAAAAGTACTCCTTCTTTAATCAGCTGCACTTTTATTTCTTATGTACCTCTGTTTTAGAATGCATTTCCGACTTGGGGTCCTGTGCCCATAACCTGTTGGCAGAGTGTTGCGGGTTCAGATAGGGATGTTAGTCCAAACAACGGCACTTACCCAGGATGATCAGCTTATTCAGATAACAGAGATATCAGCTTGTAGTATATAGAAGATGTTCTGCAGCAGCAGGAACTCACAGTATATATGTGAAGCAGTACAGTGGTAACACAGCATCTCAGTACACACAGGATGCAGCTTTTTACACACAGGGTGAGGCTGCGGGGTAGACAAGGTCATACACTGAGGAGAGCAGAAGCTGCACGTCAGTGCAGTTGTCTTTCCCAGGAAGAACTCACTCAGACTGTGAGGAAGCTAAGCACTTCCTCCTGCACTGAGCTAACACTAGGAGGAAAAACACTAGAGCAGGAAAGCTGCCTCTAGTGCTGGGAACGGAGACAGACCACAGAGTGATCCACTGTCTAACAATTATTTCTAATGTGAATAACAGCCTTCTCCAATCTATCAAGCTTCAGGACTTGATCCCATCCTAGAGCTAATTCCATCTTGCTACAATATTGCATTCTTTTCCAGATATAGATCTTTGGATCCCTCTAAAAAAGCTGGGTACACGCTAAACGATGTGTAGCCAGTGCGACATTGGCGGTGACGGACCTGTTGGGGGTGCCGGCATCGGCAATTGCATACACACTTGGAGATGTCAGCAGCGATGGAGCTGCGGCGGTGAGTGAGGAGTGCATCGCTAGCGACGTCCCCTCCTTGAGCTGCATGTGCAAACGATGGGGGATGTCACTAGTGATCTTGTGGGTACACTAGATCACTAGTGCACGAATTGTCGTTAACGGCAAATTTGTTTAAAAAGTCATCAAGTGTGTACCCAGCTTAAGGTAGCTTGTGCTTGCCTATGTGTGACCCAACAACATCCACAATAGGCAAGATAGGTCTGGAGCCGACTTACACTATAACTTTACTATTTCCCTGGATGGGCTATTATTAGAGCCACTCTCTGGACAAGCGTCATTTAAAAATGAATTCCTTATTACTACAATATGCTACAAAAAGGAATGTTAATGTTCGAGGCTGTGCAGTGATCTTAACAAATAGGCCCCTAAGTTTCTTCTGAAGTACTAAATCCAAAACTTTAAAAGTAGAAGTAAATTATAGATTCGTTGTTCAATGAGAAATTCTGTTTGTTTTCCCCTATATCCCCTAACAATAGAAAGGTACATTGAATTCTATTTCACACAATAGAGAATGAGCAATGAAAGGCTGTAAGAGATTTTCTTACTTTGGCATTTGACCATGGTAATAATTTGTATTCAGCGCTGCAGAAGAAACCTGAACCTATAGGTGACCCAGAAGTAATATTTTGTGTTACAATTATGTACCAGCTTCTTTTCATACAAATCAAAAGGAGACCCAACAAAATGCTTTGTGTTTCCCCTTTCAAGTATTGTATTTTATTGCTTTCTATAGAGATGTTTGGCTTTTTTACTCTTATTGTGGCCAATGTTTTGATGAGTGTTGTCATGTGCCGGCTTCATAAGGGGAATAAACCTATCTGGAGGATGTTATGTATTTAACTATTACACATATTTTGCATTTCTAATGGCTAGTTCAATAATGGGAGGAATCCAATTGCATGCGGTAAATAAATAAAAAAAATCCACGGCCGGAGGGTTTTGATATTCAAATTGAACCCAGAAAATTGGATGCAGTGATTTCTATATAAATCACCTTGTCTTTTTTTCTCGCACCTCCAGAACAAGTCTGATTTTTCCTAAAATCGTTATTTTCAGGAAAAATCACCGGGACTTGCTTTGGGACCCCGACGGTACCCAAAGAGGACTAATTATGCAATTGGGAGCTTCCAATTAGCTTAATTAGTCAGTAATAACACACCCTCCAAAATGGGGTCTTCTTTATCCAGCATCAGGAGCCGGACCTCTGCAGCAGCGGTGAGTATGTTAGGTGTGTGTGTCCGTGTGAGTGTGTTATGTGAATATGTGTGTATGCATGTATGTGAGTGTCCCCTGGTGTATGGGGCAATCCCCCCAGCACCCCTGGAGCCTCCAGCAGCCCCGGGGACTCCAGAAGACCACCGGAGAGCACCGGACAGGTGAGTATTTTATTTTCACACGCCACAGGGTTTTTAGCTCTGAAAACCACGTGACCATTTCAAAAGAAAAAAATGGATACTGCGAGTAACGGGAGCGCGCATACACGCAGCAATCCAAAATTGGGCGAGAGGTACGCAAGGCTTTTTACCTCAGTAAACCTCACGCCCAATTGGATTCCTACCAATGTGATACATGGAATTGAGATTACAGTACTTAGAATTCATAATATTTCAAAATATCTGATGCTTTTTTTTTTTTAGTTTGTCATGTGTTTTTGCAGTGACATAGAAATCAAGGGGTGTGGTTCGTTTTATCGACAGTGTCTAGGTCGACAATGTTTAGGTCGACCACTATAGGTCGATAGTCACTAGGTCGACAAGGATGGAAGGTCGACAGGGTTTCTATGTCGACATGTGCTAGGTCGACAGGTCTAAAGGTCGACATGAGGATTTATTTTTTTGGGCGTCGTTTTCTTCGTAAAGTGACCGGGATCCCAAATTAGTGCACCGCGTCCCCTCGCATGGCTCACTTCGCTCGCCATGCTTCGGGCATGGTGCCTTCGCTCCGCTACCGCTTCGCTCGGCACACTTTACCGTTCCAATCGTAGTCCAAGTGGATAGTTAAGTATGAAAAAATCCAAAAAAAGAAAAAAAATGTGAAAAACTCATGTCGACCTTTAGACCTGTCGACCTAGCACATGTCGACCTAGAAACCCTGTCGACCTTCCATCCATGTCGACCTAGTGACTGTCGACCTATAGTGGTCGACCTAAACATTGTCGACCTAGACACTGTCGATCTTCAGACCGGATCCCAAATCAAGATCCATCTAGTCAACATAATTTCATAACCATACACAACACTCTCCATGTTTTGGCAAAGAATTGTCGCAGTTTTCTCTTCTTCTTTTTCTATTCTGAGTTTTGCATGACATTAGTAATAGGGAAGAATAAAAATGTTCTGGACATTTTCAGAGCTCTTTAGCAACATCAGCCAGAACTGACAAATGTTTTCAGGCTGAAATGGGATAGTACACTTTGGCTTATGTAAACACATAGGGGTAAATTTACTAAGGTGGGAGATTTTTAGAACTGGTGATGTTGCCCATAGCAACCAATCAGATTATACCTATTATCTGCTAGAAGCAGCTAGATAAATGGTAAGTAGAATCTGATTGGTTGCCATGGGCAACATCACCAGTTCTAAAAATCTCCCACCTTAGTAAATTTACCCCATACTGTATATTGGTGCCACTCCATAGTAGTATTCTAAATATCAGTTTGTTTTATTAAACACGTAACTGACGATTTTTTCCCAAAAAAACGCTCAGAAATTGTTGGGTTTTTATTAGTGAATTAGGTGAAGAACATGAATTTAACCCTATCCAAAATTATTTTAGTTAAAAAAAAAATTAAATATTTTTTTAAATCCCCCCCAAACATCGAAACATCGATCAGGAAAAATCTCAATCATCGGAACATCAGTAACATAGCAACCATCGCAACTTTAGTTTTTAGAGCCCGGACAGCTGCCAGGTACACAGGGGGGGGTCTGGGGGTGGCTTGGGGGGCGATAATTTACACTTACCAGCGGCTGCTATTGTCTGCAGCCGCTGGGGGATCCTGCCGTGCTGACCAATCAGCAGTGATCAGCGCACAGCAACACTGAGGGGAGGGTGCAGGGAAGCAGAGGGCCTGCCGGTCCCTCTGACAGCAGCAGCGTAGGGAAGTTTCGCTTCTCTGCCGCTACTAACACTGTTTATCTGACTGGTAGTATCCTGTGCGACCAGGTCAGATAAAGCACCTGCAGGCATGGCCGCATCTGATGTGACCATGCCAGGCAAATGGTTAAAAGGAACAAATCACACCAAACAGGATGTATGGGTTATTGTCTTACTGGGAAATATTGATGGAGCACAATTCTTTTATACAAATGATGTGGCCAAGCAACTTCTATACTGCTAATCCCACTCAGGAAGACAGGAACAACTGACACGCCAAATTATACTCTGCTAGCTGAAGGAACTATGTTCCACCTAAATAAGAATGTTAAATTTCACAAGCAGTACCATCCTATATAATAAGAGTCTAATGCTGCTCCTCACCTCTATGGGGGCAATTCAAGTGTTTTGTGTGCTGGCGGGAACTAGATGGCTTCAAAAGAGCAATTCTAATGTTGCTCCATTCGGGCACGCTGACATTACTGTTATGTTGTTCTGTCACTTTGACAGGCTGGTAACTAGTTACTGCATGAAAGAATAAGGCTGCAAGCCAACTGCTGTTATACAGTTTACAGCATTGCAAGGTCCCCTACTAATATTTGAAAAAGAGTGTGGGATTTATTATACATGGTTATAGTCATAATAAAATAATAGTTGATAGAGTAATTTTAATAGAATTTTATTACATTTAGTATATTTTTATGTTTTTGTTTTACACTAGAGAAAGTTCTCACACATATGTGGTGTTGGTAAGATTGTGTGTGTCTGTGGCAGCTTGCACACAGAGATGTGGCTAGGAATTATTTATCAGGTGAAGGGTTGTAGGTACTGTATAATCTCAGGATCATTGTTAATTATATTGTAGTTGCGACAATCCTGACTTAATTATCCCATGTTCAAGTAACTTGTCTTGTGGTTTACCTCAGCCACCTGCCCTGCAAGCCAGGATATCCTACAATGTCTTGCTCCAGCACTTTCCATACTCTGGCTCCAATAATCTGCTGGCACACAAGTTTACAAGCTGCAACAGCTTTGCAAATGCAATCCAAACTAATGCAAATGAATAAAGAGGGGTTAAGCACCTACTTGCGTCATTAACGATCCCAGCGCTACAACCCCGTTGCAGCCTGGAATCAACATCGCAACCAATCAGGCAGGAATTCCAGAGCCATGTGCACCACTTCTAATATACATAACAGTGGGGCCCAGTAAATAGAAATTGGAGACTGCACTGAAGACCTACAGAATTGCAATGTATAATAGCAGGGGTGCATCCGGTAGAGAAGAAGTCAGGCGTACCATTAATATTATACATTACATCAGGTGCAGCCAAGTTCCACCCACAGGAGCTGTATGCAAAAGCTCACCATTTGCGTCCATGCATAGAGATCCGTCTGACTCAGAATCAGCTCCTGTATGTGCAACAGTTATGTCTTAAATGGACGCCTTACAGATACTGTATGTTACAATAATGTTTCCTCATTCCTTAGCATCCACTCATGTATTATAAGACTTCAGTACTTCAAAACACAGTCAGTCTTGCCATCTGTAAATTCTGCAAATGCCAAAAGGGCCAATGGCCTGATGGGCTGGACCGGAGGTCATCTAGGAGCCTTTCCAAGCAGCTCCACTTCCCAGTGCTATGTTCAGCCAGCAATGGGGGGTGATGCGCTCCTGTGACTTTTGGTAAGCCGGCACGATGTGTGGCCACACCCCTGTGATACATGATCATGCCCTTATCCCTTGCATGTGACCTGTTCTAAGCTCCAGTTTGTCCCTGCTCCGAGATCAATTCATTTTAGAACATTTTCATGCAAGCAACTTGTTTAACCCCTACAGTGCTAAGAACGAGTTTGACTAGTCATAAAGGGTTAGGTATGGGATGCTGGTGGTCATGATGCTGGCGGTCAGAACACCGACCCTGGCATCCCAATTGATTGAAATTCCAACAGGGGCAGTGGAGGTAAGTATCCCTAATCCTAACCTTTCCCCTAACCATCCCACAGCCTAACCCTCTCTCCCCGCTGCCTAACCTTAACCTCCCCGGTATACAGTACTCATGTTCGGGATTCCGGCTGCGGGGTTTCCAGTATTGGCATTCTGGCAGTTGTCAGGATTCTGGCGCCGGTATTCTGAGTGCCGGGATCCTGAACGCCGGGAGCCCAACTACGTCCCGTCATAAACACCATCAAAAGTTTAGCAAGTTACACTCCACCTGCATCACTATCAGCATGTTCATAAAAACAATCACAAGATTGCTGTAGATATCTCATAGTGGCCTGTGTGTGAGGTCATCTCTTGACTGCAATACTCATCCCAGGCACAATGATACCGGAAGTAATCCAATAGGTCAAGCCGAGTCACTGTACATCTGAACCCTGTATGATTTGGCCATCCAGTTTGATGGTTCGACCTGTGTTATTCTTCCTCGTACTTTTATAACAGGTGATATTGACATAAGGCTAGAAAAAAAACCAGGAAATGAATACCCCAGCATACTGTAAATAGGCCAGCATAATGAGTTTTACATTTTACCTGATAATACCAATGTAAAGCTCTCAGTTGCATATATTTGCAAATATGTGGCAAGCCACCAAGCCACAGCAAGACATCTCTTCTGGTGATCTCTACACTTCAGATGGCGCCACGCTCATCTATAGTGGCTCCATTACAAACGTGCACTCCTGGCGTGACTAAGCGATCTGGCACCTAGCCGTGTTACGGGAGTGCACTGAGACGCTCCCATTACAGCGTATGGGGCACGTGCACGTCACGGATGCTCGCGTGGCCCAGACGCACAGATGGAGCCACGATTAGATGGAGCATCTTTAGATCTGGTAGGTGCTGGGGGTGGTTGCATGCTCAAAGAGCTCCCAGCTCAACCCGATGCATTCATCCTGCACAGTACCTTGCTGCTGCTTCCAGCATGAGGACATTGCTTCAGCTATGACTGCCAGCAGAGCCGGCCCTAGCCAATTTGATGCCCTAGGCAAAATTTTGTCTGGTGCCCCCTAGCTCCGCCGCTAGTTCTGCATCTGTACCTGCAACGCTCAGGTAGTGGGGCCCACCGGGGGGTTACCCTGTGGGCCAGTTCAACTCTGCACAATGCCACACAGTAATGACCATAATAAATATAATTCCACACAGTAAAGGAACCTTACACATATGCCCCACATTAGTAATGCCCATAATACACATAATGCCACACAGTAATGCACCTTACACATATGCCCCACATTAGTAATGCCCATAATACACATATACTGCCACAGATACTGCCACACTTGCTGGTTATACAAAAAGATCAGTATCAAGCATGTAGAAACTGTCCATTCTCTTCACTATTCAGTGTGTTTGCTGGTGTCTGTTACTCCCGTTAACTGCATGCCCTTTACTTTATACTGTGGGAGCTAAATGCTCTGCCCTCCAGTCTGATGTGTCCGAAAGTCACGCTGCACTGATGTTTCATATAGAAATAGCACAACGCAACTTACTGACCATGTTACAGTGCTAGATGGCAGGGGAATTTTACGGTATGGACTGACTAGGAAATAAAGTGAGGGGAGAACACTGCCCATGTTATGTCCCTGCAGACACCTGGGGTTTGCACAGGGACAAGGGACACACACAGGATGGCAGGGTCCCCCTCCCCCATGTGCACAAGCAGTATAGGTGATGTCAGGTTTCTGTGAAGCAGTCTTCCAAAATACACATGTGTTATCATAAGAAGCCATCCAGTAATAACCTTATATAGTCAGTAAAAATGTCACAGGTCCAGGAATTGCATTTACTGGGCTTCTGCTGTCTGTCTGAGGTCTCACAAGTCAGGGGCATTCAAGCATGTCGGAGGAAGTTTAAGGCACAGTGTGCATTTTTTTTGACAAATGTAAACAGCAGTGTATACAAGTACTGATTGAATACATTTGGAAAGTAACAGTTAGTTTGCGGACTGTCCCTCTCAGCATGAGATACTGCAGGGACATGCTTGGATGCCCCTAGACATGCTTGAATGCCCTAGGCAAATGCCTAGCCTGCCTATAGCTAAGGCCGGCTCTGACTGCCAGTACCTGCCAACCACAACATTGTGAGCTTGCCTTCCCGGGAATGCCCACAGCACTGACCTCTGAAGGCAGCAGCATCATGAACTGTCCATCCTAGCCCAGGCTCTGTGTGCTACTCCCCACAATACATTCACCGGTCAGCATAAAGGTGCGCTTCCCGGCCGCGCTGCCTGCAGAGAGCTTCTAGGGTGAGGTGAGCGAGTAGCCGAGGAGGGAGGTGGGGCCGCTCTCCAGAATGCAGCCGCCATCTTTCCACTGCATGCTTGTTGCCAGCTTCTGCTTGCATCTGCTGCCGGTTGGGACGTGGGAACCAGGGGGCTCACCATCATGCCACCAAACCCCCACCCAGGCTGCTTCCCTACCTCAGGGCCACATTACTATTGGGTGTCCCTATCTCCAGCTAACACCAGACACCCGCAACACCAATGCACAGGGATGGTGGCAATGGCCGCATCTGTTAGTATGTATGGGCCACAGAGGCTCTGACGCCCCCTACCGACACACCAGCAATCTTTTACTTGGGGCTGCAGCAATATTCTCAGTACCCTAAAGGAGCTCTCTAACCATAAACTTTTGGTCGCCACTAATTATGTTTGGACTATGTTAACCTTGTCCTATGCTGATTCTGCCACCTGCTGAAACTGCCACCTCCATCAGTCAGCATGTGGTCCCACCACAGATTGTGCTCGAACCGCTTCACTGTTTGCTGTATTTGTTGTTCCATGTTTTTACATGTCCTGTCACCCCACTGTATTCTGTGCCTGTCTGCTATGCCTCCACTGAGGTGCTTTCTCCATGGGCAGGATGTACTTCAAATGTATCTGTTCATACAGGGTTTATCATACTGCCACACATGAGTCAGTTTTCTCATGTATACTGTGGGTCCTTGTATGGTTAACCTCCGACAGTATAACCTCCGTAGTGCGCCCAATATGGCTGCCTCATATGGGGTGCTTGTGGATGGGTACAAAAATGCAGGCACCTGACGGTTATGGTGGGAACCTACTCTTGGCGTTAGTACGCTGGAATTGTCCATTTTCTTTTCTAGGAGTAACCTATTCCACCCTAGACGCCTGCCTAGCCTAGTACCTTTTGTCAGTGGAATATGACCCGTGGAAGTTATTACCCAAATCCAGTGGTGCAAGTAGAAATATTTTCTTAGTGGTACTGAGTGCCGGAAAATGGGCGCGGTCATGTGTTGTGAGGGTGTGTGGCCACATGCCACTAATGGGAGTGGCTATATGACACTAGCGATGTTGCCACATGTCACAGCCCCTATTTTTTTGCACTCTGGAGGCATGTGAAGAACAAAAGCTGAGTGAATGGAAACAGTTGCACTGCTGCTCCCAGCAAGGGATGCTGCAGGAAAGTGCAATCAGGCTCCTCTCTTCATGCCAGCCACAGCCGCCAGAGGAGGAAGTGTGATGTGACACCATGACGTCACCGTCATGCCCCAGTAACCCTGACAAAGTGGGAGGCGCTGTCATGTGCCAAGCACCATGGTCTTGTTGCTTTGTGGCGCATTATAATTGTGTGTAATGGCGGTCATGGGTGCAAAGTGAGTGGCAGGTGGTACTGAGTACCCACTGCCAAATTCTTAAGGGTACTCCATACCCGAGCGTACCTGCATACTTGCACCACTGCAAATATGCTTATTGTGCTTTCTAGGTTTCTGTTGTTTTTAACTATTTCTGTGTGGTGTTCTATATTTTGTAATACCAATTCACTGCACAATGTACCATGTATTGGATGTCTGTAAAGAGACTTTGAGTCCTATTGTAAAAAAAAAGTACTTGGGGAATACTTAGGGATGTGGCCAGCTTTTAGAGGGGTTGTGGCCCGCCTCCACAGAGGCTTGGATAACCATTAGAGTGTTCATGGCCTGGACCCCTTTCAGGGCCGGTTCAAGCCCTTTTTGCAGCCCGGGTAGTGCATAGGGGCGTGGCTTCGTACAGGGGGCGTGGTCAGTTACGCCCCCTGTACAGTAGTAGCGCCGCTGAAATGCTGAGCGGTGCGCGATGACGTCATCGCGCACTGCACAGCAAAGGTCCTCTCCACGAAGGGAAACTAGACGCGTACAGCAAAGATCCTCTCCACGAAGGGAAACTAGATGCGTAGCGTCTAGTTCCCTTCGTGGAGAGGACCTTTGCTTTGCGGTGCGCGATGATGTCATCGCGCACCGCACAGCAAAGGTCCTCTCCATGAAGGGAAACAACAGGGGGACACAGCCGGGGGACACAGCGGGCAGCGGAGGGCACAGCAGTAGTGGATCTTGCCATGGTGCGGCGCCCTCCGGATGGCGCCGGCGCCCTCCGGAAGGCGGCGCCCCGGGCAAAAGTCCTGCTTGCCCGTGGCAAGATCCGCTACTTACCCCTTTAATAATATACATTATATATAGCAAATACTGCTAGTGTATGTATGATAATGTACCAGATTAATAGCAGCAATGCACTGTACAAAATACAGTGCAGTATAATGTAACATATGTATAATGTTTAATGCAAGTGCACAGGGTGGATCCTGATCCCTAGAGGAGGGGGTGAGCCCTCAGGCAGTGGGGCCCATCAGGTGGTTTCCCTGTGCCCCTGTGAGCCAGTCCAACCCTGTACCTGGAAACATCCCAAGAACTGGAAACATCTAAGAATAAGGATCAGCATACCCTTAAACTACTGATCCCATCCATGGCCCACAGCACAATGATATACAGAATGAAAGTTGCGCAGATCAATTTTATAGGCACATCACAGGTGCATGTAATCTAGAGTAGAAAAAAACAGCAAATATTATGTTGTCATTAGACATGAATTAGATTTTGCTCAGGGACTGACTGCAGTTTCCTTCTTTACGTCACCTAAATGTTTTATCTAGGAGATATAAAAAGCATCAAAAGTATGATATAGTTTAATTTTAAGGTATATCCTAAACAATATCAACTTTGTAATATAGTAATTATTACTGTTTTTGAGTAAACATATCTTCAGTATTTTACATGCCAAAGACATCCAGAAAGATCTCTACCACTAAGAATATTTTCTTTGAAAGAATACGGTAGCAATAAAAGCTTTCCTTATCCACTCTGGGGTTAAGAAGCCTATGTCCGCCCACTCATAGAGAGCTATTTTATTCTTTCTGATTCATCTTAGCAATATGGGTCACTTTGGAAAGGAATATTCTGTGTAACAATATTCACAAGGAAACCATTGCAGAATGTAAAATGGTTGTGTGCCTCAGAATATAATTAGTGTTTCTGTTTCCCTTCTGCTGTTCTCTTCTAGGTAACAACTAAAGAGAACACAGTGATACAGATGTTTGCTCATTAAGAATGACTCTAAATACATCAGTGGTCATTTTTTAATAGTCCTTTCTTGAATTATCTAATGCTTAGAGGTCTAATGTTCAAAATAACTGAATCCTATGTGTAAACATATAGGACGGGATGTACTGAGCGGAAAATGCGGTAAACACCAGGTCATCGCAGCAGCGGGGTTTGCCAGCTTTTGCTGGCGATACCCCATAGAAGCCTATGGGCTTCTCTCCGCAACGCTGTGTGAGGGATCCGATTGGATCCTTCCCAGCATGCCTTGTGCCCGCCCCTGTCACCCTGCACATGTGCAGACTGACTCACGGGGGCGAATCACTGAAGTCAGGCTACCGCTGCGTATCACGGAGGACAGCTCTTATCGTAAGAGCTGTCCTCCGCAATGCTGATCGCATATGTAAGTAAATATGCGATCAGCATCGTGGCGCTGTGCGGCGATGTACATTAGTACATCCCGCCCTTAATATACACATCCTATAGTATATTAAAGTGTATAGAACTCATACCTCTGCTGGAGTTCCTACTATAGTCAAGGGGCCACAAGTCTGCAATCATTGGTCTATGGCATTGTTCCCATCTGTGCATCATCTTGCTGATATTACCAAATGAGCCATTAATATCTAACATTCACTTAAAATATTCACTTGTATCCAATGTTGGTCCCATACTGAATCTGACTTTGGCAGGTATGACTTGAAAACAGGGGCTTATCTATCCATTGGTCAAGACGGCACTCACCAGGAGTGCCAGCCGAGGTGGGGCTTTGCCCAGTGGTGCCATCCGCGGGCAAGGGGTAGAATCAGTGGCATCATTACAGGGTGCAGACCACTGGTAGGGCGACACCAAAAGCCGTGCTTGAAGCCTCTCAGCAATGGGTGACCATGACCTAGTGACTGTCTCTAGATCATGCCCGCCTGTCACAGCTGTGTGTGACTAGGGACAGGAGCTGCACGTCTAGCCTAGTCGTTTTCTGGAGGTGCATGTCTGTCACTGTCAGTATCTGCCAGTTGTATTGTGGATGATTCTTGTTAAAATGGATTTTACCTGCGCTGCTCCAGTGTATGAATAATGAATAAGTAGGGATGCCTTAAGGAATATTAAACAAAAGTCCCCCTTAGAACCTGCTATTGAGTAATATAAATAGTATCCCTGGCACCTGAAGTATAAATGCTATATATGTAAAATATAAACCAAAATTCCAGAATCATATCAAAATATACATTAATTGATTTATACAAATATTCAGAGTATATATTGAAATCCAGATAAAATGTGCCTATTTCATTTGCGCTGTGCACAGCTAAAACATCAAAGGAACTCTATATTAGTGCAGACCCACTATGTAGTATTAGGAGAACATAATATTTAAACACAGGCCTGGCATCAGGGGTACTACAGGTACACATGTACCAGAACGCATGCTTCCGTGGGGTCCCAGCACAACCCCATTCAGCTACCCATTAAAAAGATTTGCCTGCTAAGCTCCTTGATGTGCACAGCAGGAGTCAGCAGCATCTCTCAGTGACATTTGTGCCACAAATCGGGCCATACCACCAGTGGTACTACTGTGCGACGTAACATGTATAAGGGGTATTACGGTGTGGCATAACATGTATTAGGAGTACTACTGTGTGGTGTAATGTGTAAAAGGATTACTACTTTGTGGCATAATGTGTATTAGGGGAACTACTGTGTGGCGTAATGTGTATAAGGGGTATTACTGTGTGGCATAACATGTATTAGCAGTACCACTGTGTGGTGTAACATTTAAAAGGGTTACTACTTTGTAGTATAAGGGGTACTACTGTGTGGCATAATGTGCATAAGGGGTACTACTATGTGGCATAACATGTATAAGGGGTATTGCTGTGTGGCGTAACATGTATAAGGGGTACTACTGTGTGGTGTAACGTGTACAAGGGATACTATTGTGTGATATAATGTGTATAAGGGGTACAACTGTGTGGCATAATGTGTATAAGGGGCACTATTGTGTGGCATAATGTGAATAATAGACACTACTGTGTGGCATAATTTGAATTGGGGTCACTACTGTGTGGCCACGCCCCTTCCCCACAAGACCGTGCCTCTTTTTTGGCACACACTGCGCCTATTTCAAATATGTGGGGCGCCATTCCCTTACTTTGCCAGAGGCACCCGGACCCCTAGATACACCCCTGCTTGAAAATAACTTTCCACACCTCACCAACTATCAGAGTCCATATGTTAATTGATCCCCGTATTTGTTCACAGACTTTTTAGTTGAAGAAGGGTGTCCAATTTCCCTCTAGACTAACAAATGAAAAAATGTTTTCCCTTGGCACAGATGTATGGGGGGAAAAAGAAAGATAACTATTGAGTACAAACAAACAGTGCATTGATAGAATATCCTTAAAACAGCAGAGGACATAAAACAAGAAATCCTATCCAAGATGATGGACTGGTGCAATGATTGCTACTGTAGTACTATAATAATAATAATAATAATTTTATTTATATAGCGCTCTTCACTGTACTGTATTTATTCTACATAAGGTTTGTGTGATTACTCCTGTTTGTTGAAACTATTGGTAAAGAAAAAACAATTGTGAAAATGGAAATAGGTTGTGAATATGGTGCAATTATGGAAAATAAAGAAATTTAAAGATAAATAAAGAGATTTAAAAATGAGCAGTTAGAACTTACAGTAGATATGTCCAGCTTCTGTTGCTATGAATGAAACATTAGGTATGACCGAGGTGTGACATATGAGGACCATTGTTAATATAGTCTATCACACAATGAAGAAAAAAGTGCTGACCGATGAGAGCAGATGTGTATTCTTGGCATGGATAGTACAATTAATAGGTATTTGGGACTGCATGAAGATCACAACAGTAATTTTCTAATATTATGATGTTATGGACAGAGCTGTAACTAGACATTTTGGTGCCCTGTGCCAGAAAGGGAATTGATTGGTGCCCCCCCATACTCAAAATTAGTGACAATGTGTGCCAAAAATTTAGCGGCGCGGTTTCATGGGGAAGGGGTGTGGCCACATAATAATAATACCAATTCACATTACACCACACAGTAGTGTCCGTTATTCACATTAAACCACACAGTAGTGCTACTTGTACGCATTGCACCAGGTAGAGCCCCTTAGACACACTGCGCCAAGTAGAGCCCCTTAGGCACTTTGTGCCAGGTAGAGCCCCTTAGACACACTGTGCCTGGTAAAGCCCCTTAGACGCACTGCACCAGGTAGATTCCATAGACACACTGAACCAGGTAGAGCCCCTTAGACACACTGCGCCAGGTAGAGCCCCTTAGACACACTGCACCAGGTAGATTCCTTAGACACACTGCGCTAGGTAGAACCCCTTAGACACACTGTGCCAAGTAGAGCTGTATTACTGTTTACTGTATAAAGCATATGAGAAATACTAAGAATATGTTTGAAATATCTTCTTTGCATTATTCTAATCATTTTTATAGCCAATACTCTGGAGTAAAAAGTCTATGGCTACCTCTCCAGCCTATCTTTTCTGCACATCTCTGATCAAAACTCAACATTTCCAGGAGTTTATACTGCTGCACATGTGCATAATGCCCAAGATGTACCTTTTGGCTCATGTATTGCATGTAAATCTGGCTCTAGTGCTAGACAGTGCCTCCTGAGCCATTTACCTCACAACACGTCTCTGGTAAGGGGACTCTTAGCACTCGCCCTGCTGCCGGCATTCTGGTGGGTGGAATGCCGATGTCGGGATCTTGACAGCCGGCATCCCACCTACAGGTAAATAGTATGTAACCTCTGGGCAGACACCCTGTAGCCTGTGCAGCTGCCCGGAGCATCCTTAGGATATCATGATGTCAAAGGTTTAGTGGGTGGGGCCAGCACAAGGTACAGTAAGCTGCTGCTCTGTTACAGCTCTGATCGGTGAAGAGGTAAGTATGGTCTATGGGTGCAGGCCGGTGTTAAGGTCAAATTTAATTTCTAATAAATATTTAAAATGCCAGCGCTAATATATGTTGTTAACACCAGGCGCATCTTATTACGATAAAAGTGCACTCTACATTGCAAACACTACATCCCTTAAGAGAAAACAAACACACACACACACATTTCTGAGTTCCAAAGCTCATTGATGTATATATTTGATATTAAAAGGATATGTATACAATATCTCACATGTACAGTATATATATATATATATATATATATAGTTACATGGGCCCTCATTCCGAGTTGATCGCTCGCAAGGCGAATTTAGCAGAGTTGCTCACGCTAAGCCTACGCCTACTGGGAGTGTATCTTAGCTTCTTAAAATTGCGACCGATGTATTCGCAGTATTGCGATTACAAACTACTTAGCAGTTTCAGAGTAGCTTCAGACTTACTCGGTATCTGCGATCAGTTCAGTGCTTGTCGTTCCTGGTTTGACGTCATAAACACACCCAGCGTTCACCCAGACACTCCTCCGTTTCTCCGGCCACTCCTGCGTTTTTTCCGGAAACGGTAGCGTTTTTATCCACACGCCCCTAAAACGCTGTGTTTCCGCCCAGTAACACCCATTTCCTGTCAATCACACTACGATCGCCGGAGCAAAGAAAAAGCCGTGAGTAAAAATACTATCTTCACTGTAAAATTACTTGGCGCAGTCGCAGTGCGATTATTGCGCATGCGTACTAAGCGGAATTTCACTGCGATGCGATGAAAATTACCGAGCGAACAACTCGGAATGAGGGCCCTGGTTACAATTTACACAGGAAGCAGTTATTACAAACTCATTCATTACAGCCAGCAATACATCACCATTTCCCTGTCTCTCTATGCACACTCCGCTCTCCATATCTCTCCATATCTCTCAATCTTCACAGCAGCAGAATATCGGCAAAACACCATCTTGATCAGCACCCAGGAAAAACAGGAAGCTCTTGTGTGTGGGATCAGCTATACACTGTGTGTGTTAGGGGAGTATAGGTCTTCTGTTATTGGTCCAGGGGAGGGAACTTTCTCATTCATGATGAGTCATTGGTCAGTTCATATGCAAGCGACGTCCAGCCTTGAAGATTACATCATAGGGGCAGGCCTCTGGTTTCCGCCCATGCATGCTTCAAATGGAATGTTCTTTGTCATTAGAATTATGGCTTTATGTTCCTACATTTGATCAGAACTTCTCATTGCAATGTGATAAAACTTACCAACAGGCATCAAATTAATCCACTCATTAATCTGATTACTTTGGACACCAAGCATGACATGTCCATCTTGCTCCGCTCCAACAATACACATACATGACGTTATGCTCCATTATATAATTTAAAAGGATATGTCTAGGCAGAGGTGCCCAAACTGTGTGCCGTGGCTCCCTGGGGTGCCTCGGGACACTTGCAGGGGTGCCCTAGGTTGGTGGTCCAGGACCTATTCAAATTATTCATGGTCAATATAATAGGCAAAACCAGTGCTGGTGGCTGCCAGTCATAAAATATGTGGCCAAACAGAAGCAAATCTTGTCCCTCACCACACAACTGACCCTAAGGATGACATATAAACGCAATCTACTTAATGTAATATTTCTTTCTAAATTTCTCAATAAGAAATTTTTGGCCTAGGGGTGCCATGAAAAAAATTCTGATATTCTAGGGTGCCGTGATTCAAAAAGTTTGGAAACCACTGGTCTAGTTCTTGATATGTTCAATTTATGTGCTGTATGAAATATGTGTTGAATATGTCTTTGTGGCATGTCTGTGTGAGTGCGTATGTTACCATATATTGCTGTGCACGCTGTGCGTATTCGCAAGCATAGCGACTCATCAGTGTGGAGTTTGGATGTCCTCTCTATGTAATATTTTTGACTTCGACAGTCCACCCTTTGGCAGTAAACAATAACTGCCATAAATTATTAACAAAAGAAAAATATTTCAAACAATAATCGGTGACCTAGACACATGTATGTATTCATTTCACAAATCAGACATTTGGCTATATTTAGGGAAGACAGGGAGAAGGACGAGACATCCTCTCTCAAGTTAAGTGGGGTCACCCACAAGACCGCAAAGTTCCCAGCATTGGTAACAATGGAGCGCCGCTATGCTACATTGTAACCAGTACGCTTCTCCTGGTTGACAGGGCAGGAGCGCACAGCCAATCAGGAGAGTGCCAAGACATGGTGCTCCCTGATTGGCTGGCGGGACCCTCTTTGACAGGAGTCACGGGGGTCCCGCCAATCGGGGAAAGGGGTTCCATGTGTAAACATGGGACCCCTTTCAGTTTGTGGTTTGGGTATTTCGTTTTTTTATTTTAACAAGTACGTGGATTACAACTAGAAAGAAGAGGACCGATCTACACAGGATTGTTTGTAAGTATATATTTTATTTACAGGTACCCCATGGATTCAACTGGAGAAGAGGACCGAGGGGCTCCGTGTCAACAAAGGTAAGTATGTATGTATGTATGTAATTGTGCATGTATGTACATTAAAGTTGTACTTTCACGGTGTCTGTGTTTTGTTTTTATTTGGATTTTTTTGTAGTAGAACTACAGGTACCAGTGGGCCCGTTTTCCCCCCGCATGCTTGTACTTGTGGTTCTCCAAGTACCAGCTTGTGGGGGAGGCTTGCTGGGACTTGTAGTTCTGCTACAAAAAACAATGTTCTTATTTACCACAAAAGGTTATCAGCCTCCCATCCACCGCCCACGGATGGGGGGGACAGCCTTGGGCTTTACCCCTGGCCCTTGGGTGGCTGGAGGGGGGATCCCTTGATTTAAGGGGTCCCCACTCCTCCAGGGTACCCCGGCCAGAGGTGACCAGTTGGGGATGTAATGCCAGGGCCGCAGGGACCAATATAAAAGTGTCCCCTGGCTGTGGCATTATGTCCCTGGCTAGTGGAGCCCGGTGCTGGTGTTAAAAATACGGGGGACCCCTACGTATTTTGTCCCCTGGATTTTTTGCACCAGGACAAGGTGCAGAGCCCGGTGCTGGTTGTTTAAATATGGGGGAACCCCAGTCATTTCCCCCCCTGTTTTTTTACAACCAGGACCGGCTCAAAGAGCCCGAGGCTGGCTATGCTTAGGAGGGGGGACCCCACGCAATTTTTATTTTAACCCATTCCAACCCCTTCCCACTGATAAACATGCACAGATCTCACTGATCCGTGCATGCCTATCAGAATACGGGGGGGGGGGGGGAGCAGGTCTATTTGAAAACTGCTTTATTTTTACGATTTGTACTTTTTCACGGCTGTGTTTGGCTTTTGATGGCAGTAATTGAGAATAACGAGTTTTATATTAAGAACTTACCCTTGTTAAAACTCTCTCTGCGAGGTACATTGGGCTCCACAAGTCTGGACAATGGGGTGTAGAGTAGGATCTTGATCCGAGGCACCAACAGGCTCAAAGCTTTGACCTTCTTCCCAAGATGCATAGCGCCGCCTCCTATATCACCCCGCCTCCCAGCACAGGAGCTCAGTTTAGTTAACCAGCCCAATGCAGTAGCAGGAAAAGAGACGACAACGGTTAGTAGCCACATACACCACACTCTCACGACAAGAGAAGTGTCAGCGGCTAATGCCATATCAAACCAAAGAAGCTAAGTGCGTCAGGGTGGGCGACTTGTGGAGCCCAGTGTATCTTGCAGAAAGAGTTTTAACAAGGGTAAGTTCTTACCATAAAACAAATTTTCTGCTGCGGGGTACACTAGGCTCCACAAGTCTGGACAATGGGGATGTCCTAAAGCAGTTCCTAATGGGAGGGGACGCACTGTAGCGGGCACAGGAACCCGGCGTCCAAAGGAAGCATCCTGGGAAGCGGCAGTATCGAAGGCATAGAACCTTATAAACGTGTTCCCGGAGGACCACGTTGCCGCCTTGCACAATTGATCAAGGGTCGCACCACGTTGGGCTGCCCAAGAAGGTCCAACTGACTGAGTAGAATGGGCCGTAATGTGAACAGGAATTGACAGACCAGCCTTCACATAAGCATGCGCAATCACCATTCTGATCCACCTGGCCTGGGTCTGCTTGTGAGCAGGCCAGCCACGTTTGTGAAATCCAAAAAAAAAACAAAGAGAGTATCAGACTTTCAAATAGAAGCAGTTCTCTTCACATAGGTACGGAGAGCCCGTACCACATCCAAAGACCGCTCTTTGGGAGACAAATCAGGAGAGACAAAAGCTGGAACCTCAATCTCCTGATTAAGGTGGAACGAAGAAACCACCTTAGGCAAATATCCGGGACGAGTCCTCGGAACCGCCCGGTCACGGTGAAAAATCAGATATGGGGAAATACAAGACAAGGCACCCAAATCTGACCCTCTTCTAGCAGAGGCAATAACCAACAGAAACACCACCTTAAGGGAAAGCCACTTAAGGTCAGCTGAACCAAGAGGTTCAAATGAAGACTCTTGTAACGCCTCCAAAACCACCGACAAGTCCCAAGGAGCCACACCCTGAGTGAAAGTATGAACATCAGGTAAAGTCGCAATTTTTCTCTGAAACCACACCGACAAGGCAGAAATATGAACCTTGAGGGAGGCCAGGTGCAGGCCTTAATCTAGGCCCTGCTGTAGAAAAGCCAAAAGTTTGGCTGTACTAAACTTGCAAGCGTCATAATGGTTAGATGCGCACCAAACAAAGTAGGAATGCCAGACCCGATGGTAAATCCGAGCAGAGGCCGGTTTCCGGGCCCGCAACACAGTTTTAATGACCTCTTCAGAAAAACCCTTAGCTCTTAAGATGGAATCTTCAAGAGCCACGCCGTCAAAGATAGCCGGGCTAGGTCCTGGTAGACACAGGGGCCCTGAACGAGGAGGTCTGGGCGTTGTGGAAGTAGAAGTGTACGCTCTGACGATAGGCCTTGCAGGTCTGAGAACCAGTGCCGTCTGGGCCACGCCGGAGCTATGAGAAGCAGATTTCCTTTTTCTTGCTTGAACTTCTGAATTACCCTGGGCAGGAGTGACATCGGAGGGAACACGTACGGCAGCCGAAACCTCCACGGCACTGCCAGCGCATCCACGAATGCTGCTTGAGGATCCCTTGTTCTTGATCCGAAGACTGGAACCTTGTGATTGTGTCGAGACGCCATCAGATCCACATATGGAAGACCCCACCTTTCCACGAGGAGTTGAAACACTTCTGGATGGAGGCCCCACTTGCCGGCATGCACGTCCTGACGACTGAGAAAGTCCGCTTCCCAATTCAGGACTCCCGGAATGAATATTTCCGATATTGCCGGTAGATGGCATTCTGCCCAACGTAGAATCCGTGAGGCTTCCTTCATTGCCAAACGGCTTCGAGTGCCGCCTTGATGATTTATGTAAGCCACTGTGGTGGCGTTGTCCGACTGTACTTGAACAGGACGGTTCTTAATCAAATGCTGGGCTAGGTTCAACGCATTGAAGACCGCCCGCAATTCCAGAATGTTGATCGAGAGGAGAGATTCCTCCTTGGTCCACCGACCCTGCAAGAAGTGCTGCTCCAGCACCGCGCCCCGACCTCTTAGACTGGCATCTGTCATCAACAGGACCCAGTTGGATATCCAGAAGGGACGGCCTCTGCATAATTGTCGGTCCTGGAGCCACCAGAGCAGCGACAGACGGACCTCCGGAGTCAAAGAGATCATTTGAGACCTGATCTGGTGAGGCAGGCCGTCCCACTTGGCTATAATCAGCTTCTGGAGAGGGCGAGAATGGAATTGAGCATACTCCACCATGTTGAATGCTGATTCCATGAGGCCCAGCACCTGCATTGCCGAATGTATCGACACTTGCGGACGAGAAAGGAAGCAACGAATCCTGTCCTGAAGTTTCAGGACTTTCTCCTGAGACAAGAACAACCTCTGGTTGTGAGTGTCCAACAGCGCTCCCAGATGCACCATGCTCTGAGCAGGGACCAGGGAGGATTTCTTCCAGTTGATGAGCCACCTATGGGCTTGTAGAAACCAGACCGTCATATCCAGATGACGCAGGAGAAGATCTGGGGTATTTGCCAGGATTAACAAGTCATCCAGATATGGCAGTATCCTGACCCCTTTACGGCGGAGTACCACCGTCATTACCGCCATAACTTTGGTGAAGACTCGCGGAGCAGTTGTTAAACCAAAGGGTAACGCCCGAAACTGGTAATGGAGGTTGCCAATAGCGAACCTCAGGTATTGTTGATGTGACACTGCTATAGGAATATGCAGGTAAGCATCCTGTATGTCCAGGGTGACCATGTAGTCCCCAGGTTCCAAGGCCAGAACTATAGAGGGAAGGGTTTCCATACGGAACTTGGAAACCTTCACAAACTTGTTCAGTGCCTTGAGGTTGAGAATGGGCCGGGAGGACCCATTCGGTTTCGGGACAAGAAACAGCGGAGAATAGTACCCCCGGCCCCTCTGAGCAAGAGGCACCTGTACTACGACTCTTGTATCCAGGAGGGTCTGTACCACTGAATGCAGAGTGTTTGCCTTTGTCTGGTCCAACGGGACGTCTGTCTGGCAAAATCGATGAGGGGGTCGGTTTTTGAAGGCTATGGCGTAACCTCGAGTGACGACTTCCCGTACCCAGGCATCTGAAGTGGTCTTCAACCATTCCTGGGTATACCCTAAAAGCCGGCCCCCCACCCTGGGATCCCCCAGGGGGAGGCCCGCCCCGTCATGCGGCAGGCTTATCGGTCTTGGCTTACCAGGTTTGGAAGTGCGGGCCTGCTTAGGGTATGCCTGACCTTTTGCTTTACCTGAAGGACGAAAGGGGCGAAAGGACGTGCCTTTGGCCTTCGACACAGAAGAAGCTGTATTAGGCAGACAGGCAGTTTTGGCAGTAGACAAGTCAGCCACTATCTTATTTAAGTCCTCCCCAAACAGAATATCCCCCTTGAAAGGGAGTACCTCCAGGGTTTTTCTAGAGTCCAGATCAACAGACCAGGATCTCAGCCACAATATCCTGTGAGCCAGGCCTGACGTAGTAGAGGCCTTGGCTGCTAGGATACCGGCATCAGAAGCTGCCTCTTTAATATAGTGAGAAGCTGTGACATTATATGACAAGCATTGTCTAGCATGGTCAGAGGAGATTTCAGCTTCTAACTCCAAGGCCCATGCTTCAATAGCCTCTGCCGCCCATGTAGCTGCAAAAGTGGGCCTTTGTGCAGCACCCGTGAGGGTGTAAATTGCTTTTAGACAACCCTCGACACGTTTATCCGTAGGCTCTTTTAGAGACGTGACGGTAGTGACAGGTAGAGCTGAGGAAACCACCATCCTAGCCACATGTGAGTCTACTGGAGGAGGCGTTTCCCAATTCTTAGACAGTTCTGGCGCGAGCTAGCATCTTCTTTTGAGGCACAAACTTCGTACCCGGGCTTTGCCAGGGTTCCTGACGTATAACCACTAGGTGGTCAGAGTGAGGTAAAACTTGTTTAATCATCTTCTGACGCTTGAACCTATCTGGTTTCTTAGGAGGAACGGATGGCTCTGGATCATCCGTAATCTGCAGAATTAACTTAATAGCCTCCACAATATCAGGAACATCCACATGTGAACTACCCTCCCCATCAGCCGTATCTGAGTCAGAACCTGTGAGGTCAGTTTATGTGCTGTCTTCATCAGACGAGATGTCAGTGACAGCAGTGGATTGTGAGGAGACGAGCGCTCGCTTAGAGGACCTCTTGGACTTAGGCGAGCGTTGGTCAGACTTTTTAGTAGTCAGGGACTGGTTCAACTTCTTTAATTGAGCAGATAAATCGTCCGCCCACGGCGGGTTAGCTGCAGGGACCACATACGGTTGTACCAGCATTGGAGGTCCCATAGGGGGTGTTAGACCCACTTACCACCCCCCGAAGAGCGGCCACGTGATCCTGGAGAGCCCCAGCCGTGTGTGTCTAACATGAAGAAAACCGGAGCCTCCGCTGTAGGTACCCGGCAACCAGGGCTTGGGAGTGTACAGCGCCGCTGGGGAGAGCTGGAGCTGCAGCAGTGAATGTCACAAGACATTTACCACCGCTGTTGCCCTTGAAGTCTTCTCTTTTTACCTCATAAAAAGCTTTTCTCAGGGCTGCTTGGAGCAGCCCGTCTGTTAAGTGCCTGCTTACTGCAGCACCAACTGACAAACTGAGCTCCTGTGCTGGGAGGCGGGGTGAAATAGGAGGCGGCGCTATGCATCTTGGGAAGAAGGTCAAAGGATCAAGATCCTACTCTACACCCCATTGTCCAGACTTGTGGAGTCCAGTGTACCCCGCAGCAGAAACAAATTTTTAGTAAACTACCGAGTTGTATAAAATAACAGGCATGCTTGACCAATGGTGTATTCATTAGTATTTTTTTTCTCTGCCTTCAAAAAAAATACGAATGCCCTCATCACTGCCAAGATTTCAGTTTAGTAAATTCCCGAGATTACACTTTGAACAAAAAACACAAAATCGGCCAAAGGCCCTCATTCCGAGTTGTTCGCTTGCTAGCTGCTTTTAGCAGCATTGCAAACGCTAGGCCGCCGCCCTCTGGGAGTGTATCTTAGTTTAGCAGAATAGCGAACGAAAGATAAGCTGAACTGCTACTAAATAATTCCCTGCAGTTTCTGAGTAGCTCCAGACCTACTCCTAGACTGCGATCACCTCAGTCCTGGTTTGACGTCACAAACACGCCCTGTGTTCGGCCAGCCACTCCCCCGTTTCCCCAGCCACTCCTGTGCTTTTACCTGGCATGCCTGCTTTTTTTAGCACACTCCCTGAAAACGTCGAGTTTCCGCCCAGAAACACCCACTTCCTCTAAATCAGACCACGATCACTCGAGCGATGAAAAAAACGTCGCTCGAGCTTGTACAAATCTACAAAGTTTAGTGTGAAAGTACTTAGTGCATGCGCGCTGCGTACCATGCGCATGCGCATTTTTGCTGTTTTTTCACTTGATCGCTGCACTGCGAAAATCAGCAGCGAGCGAACAACTCGGAATGGCCACCAAAATTGGGAGCTTAGTAAATATACTCCCTGTAATCCGTTTATTCTGCCAGACTGAATGGCTTCACGTTAATGAAAGGAATTTGTTTTACGGAGGATTTTAATAAAAAGTGTGTGTTTTAATCATACCCACTTTCTGTTTGCTGGACTGTTCTGGAGACTTTTATATATGAAACCGTACAGGTGAACACAAAGGACAGATTGTATTGTATTAGAGTATAATGGTGAGAAGTGATATTCCATGGAGAAGATTTTAGAATAGCGCTGTGGTGTGCCTTGACTCTGATTTGTGTGTTAGAAATTGCATTTGGAGCAGATTGAGCTGATGTGCCACAGGTAAAGGAGCACAGCTGCAGTTGAAAGCGCTCATTAAAGAGGACTAACAAATCTCTTACATTTGAGTATCAGCAAATGTTTATACAGTTTTAAGGGGAATAATTTAAATGTTTTTAAAATGTTTTAATCAGACAGGAGGTCATCTTATTATACAAATCTGAAATTAATATGTCATTTAATGAGCTTAAGGACAGTAGTGTATATATTGGAAAATAAAAACCGTTTAAGAGGATTCTGTCAACTACAGAATTAGCTTTTATGCAACACCAAAATGGCTCCCCACTAATAAACAACACATTTTATTTTCTAATCCCAATGTAGTACATTTGTGGAGGGAACATTTTACCACTCTGAATTGCTGTTACTTTTTAATATGGGGAATAGAAGCTTTGTGGTAAATTTCAAATTTAGGTATGGGTGTATAGGAGGTGGTTCCTGGTTGGATGTGTCCATCAAGCATTTTGTTTATTTACCAATCTGCAGTTTTACAAGTCAATGATTTTGGTGATTATTTTCTATAGTTCTGTACCAAGATTGAAGGCACCAATATTTTTATGTTACATGTATTGTGTCACAACTGAGGGCCTGAGCTGACGGAAGGCAGCCTCAGTTGTAGGGGCTGAGATGTACCGGAACCTGGGGGGTTGTATCAGACCCCTGGACATGTAAGTAACATGAAGAGAAACCGCCCGAAGGCGTGACCACGATAACTTGAGTAAAAGTCAATGATATTTATTTATGACAAACTCCATGCATCACAGTAGCAGTAAAAAGTAACATAAAAATCATTGACTTTTACTCAAGTTGTCGTGGTCACGCCTTCGGGCGGTTTCTCTTCATGTTACTTACATGTCCAGGGGTCTGATACAACCTCTCAGGTTCCGGTACATCTCAGCCCCTACAACTGAGGCTGCCTTCCGTCAGCTCAGGCCCTCAGTTGTGACAGTAAGCACTGACCACGGATTGGTAGGAATGATCAGCTGACAGAATCCAAGATGGCTGCGCCCATGCAGACACTTGGAGGGAAGTTTGGATTGTAATCCATGTGGTCTGGAAAACAGTAATGGCGGCGCCGGCCACCGGAGACAGGAGACGCCAGGCTGACAGATGCACATCCGACCACGCGGACACAGCGGAGGCCGCGGCTGACGTAATCGCCACTCTGAATGTAGAAGCTCAGGGACGGCGGCGGAGGCCGCGGGAGACGCCATGCCAGATGTATAAGGCGTTACTGTGACTGCGTCCAGAGAGACAGGAGAGGATGCGGGAATGTGCACATCAGGATAACAGATGGGATCCGGTCCTGGAGCGCTGAGCCAGCCTTAGGAGGCATCTGATAGGTAAGAAATGGCGTCCAGATACCCGGATCGTGACAGCACCCCCCCCTTTAGGAGTGGCCCCAGGACACTTCTTTGGCTTTTGAGGTAACTTGGAATGGAATCTCTGGACCAAGGCAGGAGCATGGACATCAGAAGCATTGGTCCATGAACGTTCCTCAGGGCCATAACCCTTCCAGTCAATAAGATACTGAAGTTGACCGTAACGGTGACGTGAGTCCAGGATCTTGGCTACTTCATACTCAACGCCTCGTTGAGTTTGGACTTTCGGAGTTGGAGGAAGTGAGGAATGAAACCGATTCAAGATTAGCGGTTTCAACAGGGAAACATGGAATGTCCTGGGTATCTTTAAGAAGGGAGGCAACTGGAGTCTGTAAGCAACAGGATTGATGACTTGATCAATTTTAAAAGGACCGATGTAGCGAGGTGCAAACTTCATACTGGGAACTCTTAACCTCAAATTCTTCGTGGATAACCATACCCGATCACCCACCTTGAGAGCAGGAACTGCTCGACGCTTCTTATCCGCAAACTTCTTGTACCTGAACGATGCCTTGAGCAGAGCAGATCGTACGCTCTTCCAGATATTGGCAAACTGATGCAAGGTGATATCCACTGCGGGAACAGAAGTTGCTGGAAGCGGTTGGAACTCAGGGACTTTAGGGTGGAATCCAAAGTTGGTGAAGAATGGTGTTGAAGAAGATGAAGAATGATACTGGTTGTTATGACAGAACTCGGCCCAGGGAAGTAATTGAACCCAGTCATCTTGAGAGGAGGACACATAGATGCGGAGGAAGGACTCCAAGTCCTGATTCACCCTCTCAGTTTGACCATTGGTCTGAGGATGGTAAGCCGTGGAAAACTTTAGCTTGACTTGGAGGGCTTGACATAAACTTCGCCAGAATTTGGCTGTGAATTGAACTCCTCGATCTGAGATAATTTCTTCTGGAAGACCGTGGAGTCGAAAGATCTCTTGTATGAATACTTGAGCCAACTTGGAAGCTGACGGAAGACCGGTGAGAGGAATGAAGTGTGCCATCTTGGTGAACCGGTCAACTACCACCCAGATGGTATTAAACTTGTTGCACATGGGCAAATCTGTAATAAAATCCATCGACAAATGGGTCCATGGTCGACGGGGAACAGATAGTGGAACCAGTTGCCCCGCAGGCGACTGGCGGGATACTTTATGTTGAGCACACTTTGGGCAAGATGCAATAAACTCCAAAACGTCCTTTTTCAGAGTTGGCCACCAATAGGACCTAGAGATAAACTTCAGGGTTTTTTGGATACCTGTATGTCCGGCAAAGCGGGAAGCATGGGCCCAATGCATGAGCTTCTTCCTTAGTGTCGGCTTCACAAAACTTTTCCCTGATGGGGGCGTAGAGTCCATCCCTACCGTGGAGAATGCCAACGGACTTATAATAGGATGCTTGTCTGAAGACTCTGACTCATTTTCTTGCTCCCATGAGCGGGAAAGGGCATCGGCCTTGCGATTCTGAGAGCCCGGACAGAACTGGAGTTTAAAGTCGAACCTGGAAAAGAAAAGTGCCCATCTGGCCTGACGAGGGTTGAGACATTGTGCGCCTTTCAGATATAGAAGGTTCTTGTGGTCTGTAAGGATGGTGATTGAATGAGAAGCTCCCTCCAACAGATATCTCCACTCCTCTAGAGCGAGCTTGATGGCTAGCAACTCCTGGTCGCCAATGGCATAGTTGCGCTCCGCTGGGGAGAACTTCCGTGAGAAGAAACTGCAAGGATGTAAATGGCCATCTTTAGCCCTCTGAGATAACACCGCTCCTACTCCAACGGAGGAGGCATCCACCTCTAGGATGAAAGGAGAGTCGATGTCAGGCTGTTTCAGGACAGGCGCAGAGATGAACCTCTGTTTTAAAAGATGAAAAGCTTGCATGGCTTCTTCAGACCACTTGGACGGGTTAGCACCCTTCTTGGTGAAAGCAGTAATAGGCGCCACAATGGTGGAAAAGTCTCGTATAAACTTTCAGTAATAATTGGCGAACCCTAAGAACCTCTGGACCCCTTTGAGGGTTAAGGGTACCGGCCAATTCTGGATTGCTTGTAGTTTTTAAGGATCCATCTCTAGTCCGGAACCGGACACAATGTACCCTAGAAACGGAATGGACTTGACTTCAAAGACGCATTTCTCTAATTTGCAATAGAGATGATTGACACGGAGACGGGACAGAACCTCCTTTACCCAAAAACGATGTTCCTCTAAATTGTTGGCAAAAATGAGGATATCATCTAGATAGACCACGACATGACGGTATAGAATGTCTCTGAAGATCTCATTGACGAAATGCTGGAAGACAGCTGGAGCATTGCTCAATCCGAAGGGCATGACGAGGTACTCATAATGTCCGTCACGGGTGTTAAATGCGGTCTTCCACTCGTCACCCTCACGGATCCGGATGAGATTGTATGCACCTCTCAAGTCCAGCTTTGTAAAGATGGTAGCTCCGCTAACTCTGTCAAAGAGCTCAGTAATCAGGGGTAAAGGATAGCGGTTCTTGATGGTAATGTCGTTCAAACCTCTGTAGTCGATGCACGGCCGCAGACCACCATCTTTCTTTTTTACAAAAAAGAAGCCTGCGCCGGCTGGAGAAGAAGAAGGTCGAATGAACCCCTTTGCTAGGTTCTCTTTAATGTATTCCTCCATAGAATGCGTCTCGGGCAGAGACAACGGATAAGTTCGGCCTCGAGGTGGAACCTTCCCTGGAACGAGATCAATCGGGCAGTCCCATTCTCTATGAGGAGGAAGGATATCAGCAGAAGCTTTACTGAACACATCCGTGAAATCTTGATATGGAGGAGGTGGAATATCAGACGACCTGGGGGAGGAAGAACAGACAGGCAACACTTTAAACAAACATGTCTCAGCACAGGAGGGACCCCATGCCAGGATTTGCGTAGTCGTCCAATCAATTGTAGGATTGTGAAGACGGAGCCATGGAAGGCCCAGGACCACAGGATGTGTGGCTCTTGGAATCACTAAAAGTGAAATAAGTTCGGAATGAAGAACTCCCACTCTCAGACGAACTGGTAGAGTCCTTAGAGCAATAACTGTATCAAAAATTTTACTGCCATCCACGGCAGTTAAGGAAAAGGAGGAAGGAAGTCTCTCGGTGGGTAGGGACCACCGTTTAACATAGGCTTCGGTAATAAAGTTCCCAGCTGCTCCGGAATCCAGGAGGGCAATGACGTTCTGATAACGTTGAGCAACTTGAAGCGAGACTGGGAGATTACAATCTTGAGGAGATGGAGAGGAGATCATTACTCCTAGCCGGCCCTCTCCTTGGCGAGCTAGGATTTGAAGTTTCCCGGACGTTTGGGACAGGCATGAATAGTGTGAGACGGGGCTGCACAATACAGACAGAGAGACTCAGAGAGACGTCTTCGGCGCTCAGCAGGAGTTAAACGGGAACGGACAATTTGCATGGGTTCATCTTTAGTTGGTGACAGTTGGCGAGGAGGAGGAGCAGAAGATTTTGGAGCAGATGATCTTCCACGCTCAGTTGCTCTCTCTCTGAAACGTAAGTCAACTTTTGTACAAAGTGAGATTAGCTCATCTAACTTGGAGGGTAAGTCTCTGGTAGCTAACTCATCTTTAATACGCTCGGATAAACCATGCCAGAATGCAGCATACAGGGCCTCGTCGTTCCATGCCAGTTCAGATGCCAGGATCTGGAACTGTATAAGATATTGTCCTACAGTATGTGATCCCTGGCGTAAACGGAGAATCTCAGACGAAGCTGAAGTTACCCGGCCTGGCTCGTCGAAGATGCGCCTGAATGTTGACACGAATGCAGTGTAAGAAGATAGCAGGGTGTTGGACCTCTCCCATAACGGTGATGCCCAGTCAAGGGCTGAGCCACTGAGAAGTGAGATGATGTAGGCAATTTTTGTATGGTCACTGGGAAAATTGCCAGGTTGTAGCTCAAACTGAATCTCACACTGGTTGAGAAATCCCCTGCAGAATCTTGGAGATCCGTCAAATTTTGCTGGCGTTGGAAGATGAAGACGTGGAGCAGAAACAGGTAAGGTGGGTGGGGTTATAGTTGGAGTCACTGTGGTTGATGCCCCAGATGCGCCTGATCCACGGAGAGTTGTCTGAATCCCATCCAGCCGAGTAGAGAAATCCTGGAGACAGCGGATGATGTGGCCCTGTGCAGCCTCTTGATGTTCAAGTCGGGCTGCCAGTTCTTGCATCGGCCTGGCCGCTTGATCCTGGTCTCCGGCTGGATTCATTTGGTCAGTGCTTACTACTGTCACAACTGAGGGCCTGAGCTGACGGAAGGCAGCCTCAGTTGTAGGGGCTGAGATGTACCGGAACCTGGGAGGTTGTATCAGACCCCTGGACATGTAAGTAACATGAAGAGAAACCGCCCGAAGGCGTGACCACGACAACTTGAGTAAAAGTCAATGATATTTATTTATGACAAACTCCATGCATCACAGTAGCAGTAAAAAGTAACATAAAAATCATTGACTTTTACTCAAGTTGTCGTGGTCACGCCTTCGGGCGGTTTCTCTTCATGTTACTTACATGTCCAGGGGTCTGATACAACCTCCCAGGTTCCGGTACATCTCAGCCCCTACAACTGAGGCTGCCTTCCGTCAGCTCAGGCCCTCAGTTGTGACAGTAAGCACTGACCACGGATTGGTAGGAATGATCAGCTGACAAAATCCAAGATGGCTGCGCCCATGCAGACACTTGGAGGGAAGTTTGGATTGTAATCCATGTGGTCTGGAAAACAGTAATGGCGGCGCCGGCCACCGGAGACAGGAGACGCAAGGCTGACAGATGCACATCCGACCACGCGGACACAGCGGAGGCCGCGGCTGACGTAATCGCCACTCTGAATGCAGAAGCTCAGGGACGGCGGCGGAGGCCGCGGGAGACGCCATGCCAGATGTATAATGCGTTACTGTGACTGCGTCCAGAGAGACAGGAGAGGATGCGGGAATGTGCACATCAGGATAACAGATGGGATCCGGTCCTGGAGCGCTGAGCCAGCCTTAGGAGGCATCTGATAGGTAAGAAATGGCGTCCAGATACCCGGATCGTGACATATTGCCTTTAGAGAAATCACAATTTTAAATTCCATGAGAAAACTGTTAAAACTTGGTGTTTTGTAGAACCCATTGATTGGTAAATAAACCACCATGTGTCCTATTTGGGTGGTCTTCAGTTTGCTGGCGGCCGGGCTCCCAATAACCAGAATACCGGCGCCGGCATCCCGACCGCCGGCATACCGACAGCTTTTCTTCCTCTTGGGGGTCCACAACCCCCCTGGAGGGAGAATAGATAGCATGGTGCGCATAGCGCGCCACCGTGCCTGGAGCGTGGCGAGCGCAGCGAGCCCGCAAGGGGCTCATTTGCGCTTGCCCAGCTGTCAGGAATGCCGGCGGTCGGGATTTCGGCACTGGTATGCTGGCTGCCGGGAGCCCGACCACCGGCATACCATACTACACCCGTCCTATTTATGTATATCCCCATCTGAATAGTTCAAATGCCTAGGATAAGATACATAAGCCCAGCACCGAAACGCATCAGGTCTACTTTCCATGGTCCCTTTCTAAAAAAAAATTAAAGAGCACATGCATATGTCATTTTTAAAACATTCTTTACATATTCAATCAACTTGTATTATATGACAAGTAGCCCTTTCAAAATATTTAGAATCATCACAGCAATTTAAGAGCAGATATACATCTTTGTCAGTAGTTTATACAATAACAATGCATGACATTGATAAGTGTGCAGTATAATTGTCACAATATTAATACACTTATCAGTGAATATTCAGTTACACAAGCTGATTATTTCTATGCATAAACAAATCCAGGTGTGTTTTAAGACAGGAGGAGGACCATGTGCATGTGAGTCTGGAGGGCTCAGACTCCAATGCGTATGATCAGATCCTTAGCAAAATGGCGCGGTGGCCATTTTGCCAGTGATTTTTCTACTGTGCATGCACAAAACACCAGGAAAATGGCCGCCACACCATTTTCCCAGTGATTTACTGCAGCACCGCTGCAGCTGGCCCAAGACTCTGGAGGGGTAATTATTAAAGAAATGGGTGCAGTGTGTGTAGTTTGTCCCTCCCCTGGACCCAGGGGCCCGTGTGCACCGCACACACTGCACCCATTATAAATACACCAGTGAACAAATCTATATTCTCTGGAAATTCAACCCAGCAGATTCCTGCATACTGTTTCTGTTGATTGTTGACATACAAATCCAGAAGCAACGAAGCAGGTAAAATATACTCTTAAATATGTAATTCCTACTTCTAGCTCAAAACTTTGAGAAACTATTAGTTCTGTGTGAACTGAGCCTTAAAACCCCATATAAACTATGCATGTGTCGCAGTCTATAGCATCATCTGAAATGTTGCTTTCACTGAGTTTTGGACGTCAGGCATGAAACCAGATCTTATCTACAAATAGAATGGTAATTCACATCATTACTATTCTATTTGTAGATCAGACTTTGCTTCAACTCACAGAACATAAAGCTCCTACTAATTCAAAACCTTAGTTTTGTATGTAGATTGATGAGCGTGCAATGTAAATGAGTTGGAAAAAAGTAAGTGACTCATTTTTGTTTTTTGTTTGCTGTTTTTTGGCAAGACATTAAAACACAATGCGTTGGGATCATTTCAAAAACACAAAAGGGAGAAAAAGTATACTTGCTGTTATTGTTTGAAAAATAGGTTGCTTTCAAAGTAATATTCCCTCTAGAACTGCAGCCTAAGTAATGTTTCCTCTGCAACAGTAACTTAATTAGCATATGTATAACCTCATTATGATGTGTCCACATATTTTCTTTGCTCTTGTTTCCAAAATATAACTAATAAAGGAAAAACTGGAAAACCTCTTTTGTGCAATAGTTGATCTTGTGTCCTTCTCTTATAATTTTTTACACTATAGCCTAGTAAATATTTATTAAGATACATTTAAAATGTGTTTGCTGAGCTTTCTAATTAGTCAAAATCAGAATTTATTGCTAATTTTAAAAATGTATGCATACTTTAGGCAAAATTTAAATTTGAAGCCCAAAGAAGTGTAAACATACTGTAGGCAAAATAAAAACTTAAAAGTACCTGCACCTCAAAATGCAGTGTGAATATGTGGCCACATCAAGATAAGCTCTTAGATACTCAGGGCGTTATCATCGTATTCATGTTGATTAGTACCATATCTACTGTGTTAAAAAATAACAAAAACTTTGTGCCACTCCCCCAAGAGTATGCCTGGCTGAGATGATCACATTATAACTTGCATGGGGAAACCCTGTCTGCATCGAGACACTGATCTGCCCTAGGACCCTTCCTATCAATGGTATCCGGTCTCTAGGTGGACAATACTTACAGTAGGTCGACACTGTCTAGGTTGACCACTATTGGCCAACAGGAAGTAGGTCGCCATGGTTTCTAGGTCGACAGGGACTCTAGGTCGACATGACAAAAGGTCGACATGCGTTTTTTTTAAAAAAAAAATCATTTTTTGAACTTTTTCATACTTTATGATACACGTGGACTACAATTGGGAACGGTAACCTGTGCTGAGCGCAGCGGAGCCAGGCACCTTGCCCGAAGCATGGCAAGCCATAAGAGGGAACAAGGTGTACTATTTGGGGATCCCGGTCACTGTACGGAGAAAACACCAAAAAAAGTGAAAAAACTCATGTCGACCTTCTGTCATGTCGTAGAAACCATGTCGACATGCTTACCATCGACCAATAGTGGTCGACCTACACACTGTTGACCTAGGTGTGGTCGACCTTGCATACCACACCCCTATCAATAGGCTGCCTGCAGCTTCTGTACTTGTGCCTAACTCCCATGGAAGTCTCTCAGATCTGTCAGCCACTATTGAAGTCTTCTTGCTTGTACTATTTGGAATCTGGTATTCGCAATACATGTTTCATTGATCCCAACAGCCGGTAAATTGACTGCCTCCCGTTTCAGGGTACTAGCATTCAGTATATCCTATGTATGCACTATCTTAGTAATATTAATCTATACTAATGCACAAAACCGGCAGGCAATAGAATACTGGTAGGCAAATACAGTATAACGCTGTATAAGAAATACAGTCTGCTATACAGTAGGTGAAGACTGGGACCTTTCATTCTATGGGGCTCATTTATCAAGCCTTGGAGAGTGATAAATAGCACAGTGATAAAGTACCAGCCAATTATCACTTAACTGCCATGTTACAGGCTGAGTTTGAAAAATGACAGTTGGGAGCTGATTGGTTGGTACTTTATCACAGTGCTAATTATCACTCTCCAAGCCGTGATAAATCTGGGTATATGTTTATTATTACTATTTGTTATTACGCTTCTTTGTGTTAAGGTCCGTACACACTTGCCGATAAAATGAGCGACGTAGCTCATTTTCCCCCTCCCTGAGCGACGTTGCTCATTATATTGGCAAGTGTGTATGCCGCCAGCGATGACCGATGCGCGGCCCCGCGGGTCGGCAACGATTGTCACTGTCGCCAGTGCATGCATGCAGGATCTGGACTGTCGTCCACGACCTGCATGCAGGGCTGGCGGAGGCGTGACGTCACTGAGCAATATGAGCGGTCATATCGCTCAGTGTGTACAGTCGGCCGCCGACCGGCCGGCCCGGGAGGGGAAACATTAGACGACGTCGCTCACAGAGAAACATCGTCTAATGTCTATGGACCTTTAATGTTTCTATTTGCCAAGTGCAGAATTTGTGACACTATATAAATAAACAATGATGAAGATGACCATGTGAAATCCCCCCAGAGCTGTAAGTAATATATTGGAATATTGTACTTGAAAAAGGCTCCTCCAAAGCTTGCTGGCCTCGCGATGGGAAACTACAGTAAGCCTGTGCTAAAGAGCACTGCAACTTTTTCTGGTGATTACCCAAAAATTATCAATTTTATTTTATGGCTGTATCTTTACAGCTGGTCTTTTCTAGCTGTAAAAGGTATTCGCCTCCTAAGAGGAAACCTGGAGATGTGGCCAAGTCTATATAATTATAGTAGGTTAATAATTGGGTGTGGTTCGTTTTATATACAGTATCTAGGTCGACAATGTTTAGGTCGACCACGATAGGTCGACAGTCACTAGGTCGACATGGATGGAAGGTCGACAGGGTTTCTAGGTCGACATGTGCTAGGTCGACAGGTCTAAAGGTCGACATGAGGATTTTTTTTTTGTGTCGTTTTCTTCGTAAAGTGACCGGGATCCCAAATTAGTGCACCGCGTCCCCTCGCATGGTGCCTTCGCTCCGCTACCGCTTCGCTCGGCACACTTTACCGTTCCAATCGTAGTCCACGTGGATCGTTAAGTATGAAAAAATAAAAAATAAAAAATGTGAAAAACTCATGTCGACCTTTAGACCTGTCGACCTAGCACATGTCGACCTAGAAACCCTGTCGACCTTCCATCCATGTCGACCTAGTGACTGTCGACCTATAGTGGTCGACTTAAACATTGTCGACCTAGACACTGTCGATCTTCAGACCAGATCCCCAATAATTATAGTAATTGCACGTCCACGATACTGTATGTCCTGCACTTGTGCATGCCGCTGCTGAACATTACTTGTGTTTGCTCATCCTAATTTGCCTCTCTAGACACACGGGGCCACAAGTGCAAGATACACTTAATATTCAGGCATATTTTTCTGCACATCTCTAAACTGTTCATTCTACACAATGGAGCAAATGTTTGCAGTATATCTAAAACAAACAGACATTTTCAGGGACTACCTGTAAATATTAAGCATCACCGGGTATCAGTTGCAGTCCCATGTTTTTGACTACAAAAGCAGTTTTATAGGGGCTGCTAAAATGTCAAATTTACCAAGCCCGAAATGTTCAGCGTCTAACGGCTTCTTTAGATGGCGGTAGTCATTGTAGCCTATGGGCAGCACTCTGCAACAGTTTCTGAGAGAGGGATAAGTAGGCTCCCTCCACTCACACATGGGGATGCGGTTACATTGCCGGAAGTCGGGATCCCATCGGTCAGGGTCCCGGCTAACAGGGGCTATTCCCACTCGTGGGTGTCCATAGAGTGGGAATAGAACCTGTGGCGAATGCAGCAAGCCACAGGGCCCACAGTGTGGCAAGTGCAGGGGTTTAGTTGTGCTCGCCCCCCTGACAGCATTCTGGCAGCCGGTATGTTTACCGCAGGGATCCAGGCCACCGGCATACCATACCCTACCTACCCTCATGTACAGTCTCAAAACCGCTCATGCACACCATTGTGGTTGGGTCCCAAACCGCAAAGTAAAGTGATTGCATTAGCGATCACTTTCTTTCTTTTCTTTTTTTTAAAACATTTTTTATTCAGTTTTAAGGAATAACAGCAAATTTGAAATGCAGAAAATACATTTGACAGAAAAGAGCACAAACAGTGCTCCATCCGCATATAACAATAACAGTATATAGGTAACAAAGTAGAAAGGGTAGTAAACTAGAGTGCCAAAATGGTAGGTGTTGCCGAGAGCCCATAGCAATGATAGGGTGCTACTAGGTAAGGAAACCATAAAAGGGTGCAGGCACACTGTTCAAATTGATACATATATGCATTAGAAAGCATGGAAGAGGAGCAAGAAAGCAGTAGGGGGGGGAAGAAAATAGAGAGAGGAGGGGGGGGTCAAGGGAAATAGTCGGCCGGTCCCGAATGCCGGAGTTACAAAGCAAAGTAAATCAGCTATGATTACAAATAGATATATATACCATCATATAATCATGTGAATAACTTCAATCATTTACTATATACTGGTTAACAGAGGTTCGGCACCATAATATGTCGTCCAAGGGGTCCATGTTGCAATAAAATGGGCAGGAGTGTCGTGCAGCACTGCTGTGATGCGCTCCAGTCTATAGGTATGCCAAATAGCATTTATAGTGGCAATGACAGTAGGGGGCGAGATAGATTTCCAATTAGCCGCAATCTGGCATTTAGCTGTGTTTAGGATGTGTTTAAGTAATTTTTGTTGTTGTCAGGGAGTGTGAAGTAGTGGGCAGGAGAGTAGAGTATAAAATGGAGAGGCCGTGATTGAGAGACCAAGAACATCAAAAATGAATTTGTGAATTTTAGTCCAGAATTCTCTGATCCGAAGACAACTCCACCAAATATGCAGCAGGGTTCCCCGTTGACCACATTGCCTCCAGCACCCATCCAGGCAGGAGGTGTAGATTGAGTGAAGACGCATAGGTACGAGGTACCAGCGGTAGTATAATTTGTAAGAGTTTTCTTTAATTCGAACCGAAATGGAGCTTTTGGCGATTTCCATTTTGATATCAGACCATTCCTCAGTGGTCAGAGTCTCACCCACCTCATTTTCCCAGGCTAATTCATGTGATTCTTTCTGGGGTAAATTATAAGCAATTAAGATTTGGTATATGGCAGAAAGCAGTCCCTTGGTTGAGTGGTAAGAATGGCACAAGGATTCGAAGCTCGATCTACCTCCCACGGAGGAAGGTTTGGGAGGGGAGTTAAAGAAGTGATGAAACTGTAAGAATTGATAAAAAGCCGAGTGTGGAAGGGAGAAGCAGGACTGTAGATCAGCAAATGCTGGGAATATATGAAGAGGCGCAATATCCAGTAGGAAGAGTATGTTTTTGCCGGTCCAAGAAGTGAATGCCAGGTGGTTCGTACCCGGTGGGAAGCTAGGGTTATTCCATAAGGGAGTGAGAAGAGAGTGGAGGAAACAGAGCCGGTATAACCGGGGCAAGGGTCCCAAATAGATAGAGTAAAGCGCATGGTGGGTAATAAAGAGGATGTAGGTGGGCGGTGTTTCGGGGTGCATCATAAGAGGCTATAAGAAGAGTACATCTGAAGTGTAGTTGCTTCCAGATGCGTCCAGACTCTGTGACCCGGATCAGCGTGCCATAGAACACACGCGGTTAAGTGAGTAGCTCTATAATATTTAAGAAGATCCGGGACTCCCAGACCTCCCGCCAGGCGATGTTTTTGTAGAATTCGCATCTTCACTCTAGGCTTTCTCCCCGCCCAGATGAAATTGGTAATATCAATTTGAAGATTTTTGAGGATTTTAGCAGGGATATGAATAGGGAGAGTTTGCCACAGGTATAGTAGGCGCGGTAACAAGGTCATTTTAACCGCCGTCATGCGTCCAAACCAGGATATGAAGTGTTTATTCCAGTTGACCATGTCAGTTTTAATAGAAGAGAATAACCTGGGAAAGTTTGCAGCATAGAGACCCGAATAAGTTTTTGTTAAATAGATGCCCAGGTATTTAAGCTTGTCAGCCTGCCAGGAACAGGGATAGGAGGCCTGGAGGAGTTGAAAGTCCGGGTCCGTGACATGTAGTGCTAATATTTCTGTTTTGTCAGAGTTAATATTAGAGTTTGAAATATGGCTGTAAGTAGCAATTTCCTCTAATAAGTTTGGAAGCGAAACACAGGGATCCGTAAGAGTAAGAATAACGTAATCAGCGTAGAGTGCTATTTTATGGTTCTGGTTACCCACAGCAATACCCGTAATATTATGGTTTCATCTAAATCTAGCCGCCAATGGTTCCATGATTAGGGCAAAGTGGAGGGGGGATAGAGGGCAGCCCTGGCGAGTGCCGTTTCTAATAGGCAGGGGATCAGAAGACAAGCCGTTGACTAAAATAGATGCTGTGGGATTACAGTAGAGTGATGTGACGCCCTTGTAAAAGGCTCCATGTAGGCCATATTAGTAAGTGTCTGCTGTATAAATGGCCAGGCCACTCTATCAAAGGCCTTTTCTGCGTCAAGGGCCACCACAAGGGTAGCTAGAGACTTGTCCTGTGCGAGATGGATAAGGTCGATGAGGCGTCTGGTATTATCTGCAGCTTGCCTACTCGGGATAAAGCCGACTTGGTCGGGGTGGATGAGGGAGGGCAGGAGGAGAGCAAGCCTGTAAGCAAGGATTTTTGCAAAGAGCTTCAGGTCAACATTTAGAAGCGAGATAGGTTTGTAGTTCTTCATCTCTAGAGGATCCCTGTCTTGTTTGGGAATGATAATAATGTTGGCCCTGGCGGTGGCCTCGTCAAACGAACCCCCCTCTAGAACCAAATTAAATAGGGATTGGGGCATGGGAAGCACAGGGGCCGTGAATTTTTTATAATACAAGGCAGTAAAGCCGTCCGGACCAGGGGCGGCCGAACGGCGCAATTGTTTAATGTCCGCCGAGATCTGTTCTACAGAAATGGGTGCATTGAGTATTGACACATCTGACTCAGAGAGCTTCGGGAGACAACAGGAGGATAAGTATTGTTGAAGAATGAAGGCATGATGAAGATCCGAATCAGCAGTAGATAGGAGGTTATACAAGGAAGCATAATATTCCCTAAATTGAGAGGCCAAAACCGTGGGATCAAACGTAGTGGAACCGTCAGCGCACCGCAAAGTGATAATGCGGTTTTCAGTGCACTTCACTTGAAGTTTTCGGGCCAAGAGAGTGTCGGCCTTGTCAGATTTCTCATAGAATTTCTGACGCGCCCACGAGCGCCTTAACTGCTTTTTTAGAGAGACTTTGGGTCAATTGGCCCTTAACCGCTAGACGTTTGGAATATGTTTTCTTCTTGGGGCGGCGTTGATGTAAGTGGGTCAGGGCAGTAAGTTCCGCTTCCAGATGTCTGATACGCTGTGTTTCGATTTTCTTTTGGGCAGAGGAGAGGCTTATGCGGAGGCCACGAATGGTGGCCTTATGTGCCTCCCATAACACAGAGGGAGCGATGTCCGGAGACGCGTTGTCACTGTAATAATTTGTCAGCGCGGTAGTGATATCAGCAACAGTACATTTTTTAAGAAGAAGGGATTCATTGATGCGCAAGGAGCGGAAGGGAGGGGGCGAAGAGGGGATTGACAACTCAAACAACACGGCGGAGTGGTCGGACCAAGAAAGGGGGAGTGTCTGAGCACTGAGGAGCTTCCAGGTCGTGTCGCGGTCAACAAAGACATAGTCAATACGAGTACAGAGATCATAAGGGGGGGGTAATGAGTAAACCCTCTCGCCGAGGGATATAGAGATCTCCAGCCGTCATATAGGTTATAAACTGATATATGAGATTGTTAAAGTTTAGATAGTTTGGTAGGGGCAACTGAAGCAGTACCGGGCGGGATCTGTCTAGAAGAGGATCCATAATAATATTACAGTCCCCTCCAACAATAGTCATTCTAGAAGGGACACGGGAGAGGCTGTCGAAAAAGGCCATAAATAGGGAACCCTGCTGCATATTAGGCGCATATATGGAAGCCAAAATGAGAGGGGTCTGGTTATAGGAGCAAGAGAGAATCACGTAACGGCCCTGGCCATCCGAAATGGTATCATGAACAACTATGGGAAGACCACGCCGTAACATGATAGCAGTACCTCTACGTTTGGCAGGCATAGTGGAGTAATAAACATGTGGATATTGTTTACAGGACAGAGAGGGATGAGGGGATTTAAAGTGGGTTTCTTGAAGTAAGATAATGTCAGGTTTTTGTCTATTAAAAAGTTGGATGGCCATGGCCCGTTTGGTTGGAGAATTAAGGCCGTTATCATTAACCGATAAAACATTCAAGGTCATGGTGGAAAAAAATGAGGATTTTGCTGCATGAGAGACAAGGAGGGACCGGACCGGCTAGGGATACGGAAGGGGAGGGGAAAGAAAGGATTAGATAGAGAAAGGGAAAAAGGATCTGTATAGGGATACAGAAGGGAGTGACCTGTTCCTACAAAAGGGCTGGGTCCAAGAAGGAAAGGATAAGCGTTGGCTGGGCGCACCCTTCGGTGGGGGACGTGAGTCCGCAGAAAAAGAATCAGTAGAAAAAGGAGAGACATGTAACGGAATAATCGGGAAATGCGACCAAGTGACAGGGGAAGAGAAAGAAGGCTAATAGGATTGCAATATTAAAGTGAATTTTGAAATATTTAGCGGCTGAGGCATAGGAAGACAACAAGACATATATCCAATGACATCGTACATTAAACAAACATAAATACTAACGTAATAACATAAGCAAGTCGAGGAAAAATATAGCTAATTTGCTAATATCCATATAATAAATCAGCGTAACAGTAAAGGCGGGGACCACCCACTAGAGGGGAGCCTCCAGTAGACTGGCCGGTATGGCAGCTGCATAGGGCCTAACATCGTTATCAACTATATCTAAATGGGGTGGAGATCGGGGATATAACTAATTAACATCAACAATCAGTCGACACAGCGCGAGCAAATGATTGGGCGCATTGAACACCGTGTGTCGGCAAGCGACGCCAACCAGGTCATATATAAGCACATAGTTAAGAAAGAGGCTGATAGAAAAAAAAACATATTTACGGAGACGGTGTCATGGAATATTAGGAAATGTTCATGAGGTGTACCAGTCCGGAGCTGGGGCCCTAGGGCCACAGGTAGAGGGTGATGGCTGGTTCCGAATAGCCTCGGGTATATCATCAATTATGCCGAGGGTCTTGAGTAAATCATAACCTTGAGCCGGAGTTTTGATGGCAAACATAGTTCCATTCTGAGTGACTTCCAACTGAAAGGGAAAGCCCTACTATTTGATGGAGCGGTTGCGGAGTGCCTTAGTGATATTGATGAGGTCTCTGCGTTTCTTAAGAGTAGATGGCGCAAGGCCCATAAAAAGCTGCAGTTGGGAGCCGGAGTAGGAAACCAGAGGTACCCCTCTAACCGCAGACATGATTCGCTCCTTGGTAGTGTAATAATGAAAACATATGATAACGTCCCGTGGCGGTTGGCTTGGGGGTGGTTTAGGTCGTAGGGCTCTATGGGCACGGTCCAAATGAAGGAGGGGCTTGGAGATGCCGGGAACCAGCAGCAAGAATAAGTTCTCAAGGTAATCGGGAATAGACTCAGATAGCACACTCTCAGGGATGTTACGAATGCGGATATTGTTCCGGCGATTACGGTTGTCAATATCCTCTAAGAGATCCTTGTCCCTGAGCAGAATGGATGGTGCCGGGCTTCCCGAAAGGGTCGCTGATCACAACAATGGAGAGTCCTAGGCAGGCTGTAGCCACAGAGACCTGCTGTGGGGGAGGAGGGCTGCTGTGGGGGGAGGAGGGCTGCTGTGGGGGAGGAGGGCTACTGTGTTGTCTAACTGTTGCTCTCCAGGCTGTACATACTGCATTGCCAGAAACAGCAGGGGCAGAATAGGCCAGGGCTGCTGAATGAGACCAGCTCCCAGGACTCACTGATAGACCATGTCACCATGTCACATCATCTCATCCTCAGTGTTCCTGCATTTGCCCAGCTACAAGTTTGTCAGGTGCTTGTACATTTGTGTAATATGTATTGGGGGCACTATGCTGTGACATGCTATGTATTGGGGATAGTGGTGTGGCATACCATATAATGGGGGCATACTATGAATTGGGCATTGGAGACAAGACTGTTCCTGGGTTTGCTGGCATGTGGGGACGCCTCAGGGGCATTGAAGGGGCTTGAGTGATGTTCTATAGCAGTTTCCATGTATTTTTTCGTTGTGGACGATAGTATAGCTCCTAATCTGTTACATTGCCTCTTAGATTTTTGAAAAATTTGTTGAGCCCTGTTTTAATTCGACCTTTCATTTTTGATTGAACTGTTGTTTATCTTGTGGCCTTTTTTCAGATTTTTTTTTCTTCCTAATGTTATTAAATTATACTTTGCAGACAAATTATGTTTTCAGTAATTAATTTGACACAAAATAAATGAAAATGTGATTCTGGGAGATGTTACTATTATTTATTTATTTATTTATTTATTTATATATTTATTACTAGCTGGAGTACCCAGCGTCGCCCAGGATTTTAAGAATATCGGTTTACAAAAATAAATGTAAATATTAAACACACAGTATAAATAACATTGTCGATAGCTGAATACCTGTGCTTCGCTACGGGATGAGGATGGTAAATTAGAATGTTAGTTGTTTGTTAATTTACGTTGGTTGGAGATCTAGTATATACTGTAATAATAATAATAATAATAATAATTTTATTTATATAGCACTCTTTCTCCAAACAGGACTCAAGGCGCTTTACAGACATCAAAAGAAACATGATACAGAAGATTAATACAGCAATACACAGGCCACACAGGCATAAAAATGAAAACCTAAAAATGCACAGAGTAATCATAATGCAGGGTTGGTGTAGGCATTTTTTTGGGTAATAACTTCCATGGGCTGTGTATTCCACCCTCACAGGGTACCAGGTGAGACAGCCATCTTCGGCGCACAGCGTAGGATTACCCTGGGTGGAATAGTCCATCCCTAGACGAGGTGACACAAAATGGGGGTGATTGCAGCATCCTAACTGTCAAAGTCAGAAAAATGTCTCAATGCACGTTGCCATATTTGCACCGCACACTGGTCCGCGCTGCGCGTGCATGCGCCCTCCCGTGGATTCGCATACCCGCAATAACGTGCACTCGCAGGCGCGGTATGCGTATTTACGGTAGTGTTTATGTAGTCGTAGCGTGCGACTCATTCGTTACAAATGTTCACAATTAATGTAGTTTATAGATCATGGTCCCTTTGATAGATTCTGAAAGTTTGGTTAAAATACAATGTCCCAGAGCTGAGGAATCCCTCTTTATATCGTACAAAGGGTCTAACAGGAATCATACAGCAGTGTTTGGTACCCATCGGAAGAGTATTTAATTAGCAATATTCCGGTGTTGGTTTGGAGCGTATTAATCGCTCGTGCGAATAGTTATGGACATAAGAAGTTTATGTCCATTTCTATTATTTACACATACTCAGGTATGCGGCGGGAAACCCAGTTTCCCACCCACCTGAGCTGTTGGAAATCGTCACAGCCCACCTGTATGAATCACCCTATGACCTTTTGTTATGATACAGGGCCGAATTCCTTCGGCCAATGGACAATGGGATTGTAGGACCAGGAGATTGCATTGTGTGTGGGGCATAAATAGGCAGGCCGACCACATCCAGCTCTCACTCTCTCATCAACGGTTATCTGCTGATAGCCGGGAGCTGGATATCGAGGCGCAGGCGATCATACCCTTTGTGCGTAAGTTTCTCTCCGTTATCATTGTCTTTCTGTGAGCCAATTTCTCTCTCTCTCTCTCTCTCTCTCTCTCTCTCTCTCTCTCTCTCTGTTCTGTTCTCTCATATCTCCCCTAGACTAGGCTAGTATTGTATTGTATTAGATAGTATTGTATTGTATTGCATTTAGGTCAGTGTAGTATTGTCTTTTTGTATTTATTGTTTAGTTCTGTGGTTAGGAAGTCTCTGTTATATTGTAGTGTATCATTTGTACTGTTATCCCCTTTTACAAGTATATTAGAGATAATACAGTTAATAGGCTTTGGAACCTAAACCAGCATCTGTGTATTTCCTATAGTGTTAAGTGTTCACTTGAGCGTCGGTGACGCTCAAGCAGCTTTGTAGTTAGTCAGGTTACACAAGGTTGCACTTACACCCTGTACTCACATTAAGGTATTCAGTGTATTTCATTGGTATAAGGTTTTAACATAAAGGTATAGTGTTGTGAGCGTCTGCATCGCTGGTGACCTCCTCGTGGTCTCGAGCGTAAGCTACGCCATAGCGAATCATTACCCTAGACATAACCAATAACGTGTCCTGTGATCGCTGGGCCGTGAGCGAACGTGACGCTTGAGCGTCTCGCCTACGGCTGAGCGATCGTTACGCAACTAGCGTACCATTACGGTACTTCTTAAGTAAACAGCGTACAGTGTTCTTAGCTTCATAAAGGGTTGTTATACGACAAAGGAATTTAGCATTGTCAATTGGGGACTCGTTCTATCCTTCTCATATCTGCACTAGGTAGATCAGCAGACATTATCCCTCCAGCAAAGGGTGGGAGGTTGTCTCACAGTGCTGACGGGATAAGCGTCTGCTTCGCTTAGATAAAGAATGCTGAAGGAATCCGGGAACCGGAAGTAAGAACAAAACGCTTGTGTCTTTTAAAACTGTTTTATTTCTCTTCTGTCTTGCGTATACACGCACGCATACATATATCTGCATTTCTGTTTCATTTTCGTATATCACTATTCCTGTTTGCCAATTTTATAGTTGATAGAAAGTGCTAAAAAGAGATTTGCTGTTATTTCATAGTAGAGGTGATAGTTAAAGTATAGAACAAACACACGGTTTGTCTGAGATACAAGGCAGTCAGTGTGGATTGCGGTAGATGATCAGGGATCATTTACATTGATAAAAATATATTGTGTTACGGTGGATCCTTTGCATTGCGTACACGTGTCGCTAACAAAGACTAGCGTACGCAATCCAAAAGGCAGACGCACGCAGCGTTCATTACGCAACGTAGCGTCCGGTTACGCCCACGTAGCTCAAGTTGTGATAAAGTGAAGTAACGCAAAGGCGATAATTAACGCACAGCGGTAGATAACGCGACACGGTAAATAACGCAAATCTATTTTTGGAAAATCTGAAATTTAGTTTAACAGATCCTGCTCCTAATTGGTAACACTTTTGGCCTAAAGACAATTTCTGCGCAGAAATAGATATAGAAACAAAAGTGTACTTGTGTTGAGTGAGTGTGTTTTGTATACAAAAGTTTATATAACTTTAAGGTGGAACCAAAAGGAAAGCCGGGTACTCGTCAAGGGACATACGTGTAAGTGACATATACGGTGGCTAGGGAGGCATCCCTGGTTAAATAATATTTGAGCATTAGAGTATAGCGAACCATAAGGTAACAAGACCAGGAGGTCATAAGGTAACAGGTAAAATAGACAAAGAGGTCCGCTATAAAAGTCCAGTGGCACAACGCCTAGGGTGTTGGTGCAGAACCCATATAGGCCATAAGCTCTGGCTGAAGGAATCGCAGCCGGAAACATAGATTCCATTGATCTTTCAGTACATGACAAGTAGTGCTCGTATACTGAACGATTGGACCGCACGTTATTGTGTGCAGTAGTTAGTAATCTGACCTAATACCATTAGAGTAAAGTGGTCACAAACGCTATCTGTACATTCTGACGTGATTTGTGTAATTTTTTATTTTTGGAAGGGAAGTTCGCTGGTCACTCAGGAACTATCTAACAACCCCAACTTTACTGGAAAGAGTAAGTGTCCTGCGGGTAACCCTCATATGTTCCAGTAAAAAAAAGGTTCACAGGGGCCCTAGGTTGGGTACAGCAGCTCTGGTTACAGTGATTGCAGTACTGGCCAACGTGGGCGAGAAGTAAGTGGGGTACTTGATAAACCACCACCGCCGGCCTGCCCAAGGACATCTTGGTTTGTTTGTAAGGGTTCGCTGAAAGCCTTGATATTCAAGGAGGAATAAGCAACGCCTGCAGATTATGGGGGCCATTTGTTCAGGTAGGGGGCGATCAACCCTGGTTCAGGTTGATTCTGTGAACCGACCAGTTGGGTCGGCACGATATGTAATGTGTGAAAAATATGGAATTCACACCGAATCTTTATGTGATGAATGGGAGAGAATGACTGTACAAGACAGGGACAAATTCCCAAGAATAGGTAGCTTTAGTCCAGAAGTGTTACAAAATTTAAGGAGGAGGATATGTCTCGTAAAATCAGCAAAGAGACGAATTCAGCATCATGATTATTTACAGTTATGGCACCAGGAAGGTGAGATACAGAGAGGTTTGGCTCTGGCGGCAGGATCTGGGGCAGTCAGGAAGTTGATTGCCACAGCTCCTCCTCCACCATACATTGCAGGAGAGAAGTTGATTGCGGAGAGAAACGCACTGGGTTGTAAAACACAAACTCTTAGTAACACTGTAAATGTTAATGATGTTAACCAAATAACTCATGCAAGTATTAACCCGTGCAAGATGTACCCTGTTTTGAACCTTCCTCAGGAGTGTGATCAAGAAGACGATTCAGCAACAATTTCAGCTCTCTCTCTTGCAGCCACCATAGCAGAGACCACAGTAGGCACAGCGACACCCACGAGATTAGTGAAAGCCCCTAGCGGAGGGATAGGTGAGGTCGTGTCAACGGGTAAGTACGGCACCATGCACTACACTGAAACAATTGTACCACAACAAGCTGTAGAATCTACACAGGAAGAGGCTGTTAGAATTGCTCCTGTAAGGGTAATAGCAGTTCCCAATGGAAAAACAGATGTGTCTGGAGCCACTCCCATAAGGAACATTGCCATGTACACTCCATTTTCCAGAATGGAATTAAGAACAATAGTGTCCGAATTTCCTGACCCCAGGAAGGATTTAGTTGCTAGCCAAAAATACATCAGGGATCTAGGTAACACTGTAGAACCCAACAACAAGGATTGGCAGATACTGCTAAGAGCTTGTTTACCTTCCAATGTTGATGCAACTCAGTTTTTAGCTGATTGTGCATTGGATAAAGATGTACCGCTTACAGACGTGTACAACAAGGATAATGTAAAAAGGATAAATTTACAGCTAAAAGAGTATTTCCCAGCCGTTGTTAAATGGAATAAAATATTTTCCATTAAGCAAAAGGAGTCCGAAACGGCAACAGAATATTTTCACCGGGCACTATTAGAAATGGCAAAGTACACTGGTATAGAAGACATTAAGACCAACCCAAACCATCGAGAAGTAGCAGTATCTGTACTGATGGATGGTTTAAAGGAAACATTAAAAGCTAGGGTACAGACCACACAACCATGTTGGCGAGGTCTGTCAGTGTCCGGCTTGAGAGAGGCTGCTATTGATCACGACAGAAACATCACTAGGCACAGGGAATCGCAAAGTGATAAGTTGATGTCCGTAAGTATACAGGCGCTGACCACAAGGCAGCCTGCGTATGTACCACCGAATCCTGTGGGTAAGGCAAGTGTAATAACATGTTTTTCTTGTAACAGACCGGGACACTTTGCACGAGAATGTAGAACAAAGAATGTACAAAGATCTTTTCAACCCCCTAGACAACAACACAACACACGACATTGGGAGCAGGGTCCACAGAGGCGGAGTTTTGAGCCACATACAGGGGAAACAAAAAGATATCCCCCGAACAGAGATTGGCATGCCTCTGGTAGTTCCCAGCTAACTCCCTCACAAGTAGTTGCTGCCAGCGGGATTCAGGGAGGTCAGCATACCCAATAGGGGTGTGGCCATACCTGTAATCTGCAGCCAGTTAAGTTGATTGCTAGTCTTGGAAACGAACCAGAAATTGCAATCAATGTAGCTGGTAAAACTTTAAACTTTCTTGTAGACACAGGGGCGGCCAAGTCAGTGATAAATTCGACAGTGGGCATGAGAACCACTGGTAGGACAATTCCAGCCATGGGAGTAACAGGAGTAGTCCAGCACTACCCTGTTAGCAAACCAGCCGAGATTACAATAGGGCCTTTGCATACCAAGCATTCCTTTTTGCTGGCTGCATCGGCACCAACCAATCTCCTGGGAAGAGACTTACTATGTAAAATGGGTTGCGTCATTTATTGTACTCCTGAAGGTGTATTCTTGGACATTCCTGAGAATCACGCTCAGGAAGTACGAGACATGTTAGACTCCCCATCAAAATTAATGTCACATTCCATTATGACAAATAGGAATCCATCCCAAGTAGAAGAGATGATATCTCAGATACCAGAGTCACTTTGGACAAAAGATGGACAGGACACTGGATTAATGGCAAACGTAGCTCCAGTAGTTGTGCAAGTAAAAGATGGTAGGATAGCTCCAAAAATCCCACAGTATCCTCTGAAGCCAGAGGTGGAGTTAGGAGTTTTTCCCGTAATAGAGCGCTTGCTACAACAGGGCATTCTAGTAAGAACGTCCAGCACCGCAAATAGTCCCATCTTCCCTGTTAAAAAGAGTGGGGGGAGGGGTTACAGGCTAGTGCAGGATCTAAGGGGGATTAACAAAATAGTTGAGAGTCAGTTCCCCGTAGTGCCTAATCCAGCTGTCATCCTAATGCAAATTCCTCCCACTGCCAAATTTTTCACTGTTATTGACCTCTGCTCCGCTTTCTTTTCGGTACCTCTGCACCCTGACAGCCAATATTTGTTTGCATTCACATACAGAGGAGTCCAATACACGTGGACTCGGTTACCCCAAGGTTTCATAGATAGTCCAAGTATATTTTCTCAGGCTTTGCATGATTGTTTACAGTCTTTCCAACCAGACAGTGGATCAGTATTGATACAGTATGTGGACGATCTATTACTGTGTTCAGATTCACTGGAAGCATCTCTGAAGGATACGAAACAGCTCCTGTTTCATCTTTCAGACACAGGTCACAAGGTTTCCAAAGACAAGTTGCAATTATGCCAAGCTAAGGTAAAATATTTGGGACACTGTCTAACACAAGGACTGAGACACCTGACCGCTGATAGAATCCAAGCCATTAGAGACATGACACTGCCACAAACCCAGCAACAGATCAGGACGTTTTTAGGAATGTGTGGGTATTGCCGTAATTGGATCCCAGGGTTTTCCATATTGGCGCTACCTTTGCAGGAAATGGTCTCTTCAAACAAACCTGATCGGATTTCGCATACAGACGAATCTGAAACAGCATTTGAGAGACTCAAACAGTGCCTAACGCAGGCACCAGCACTAGGTATGCCAGACTATGGGAAACCCTTTGAACTATACGGAACAGAAAGTGCTGGGTGCGCAGCAGGTGTACTAACACAAAAACACGGTGACGCCAGCAGGCCAATTGCATACTACAGCGCCCAGCTAGACACGGTAGCGCAATCCCTCCCCACATGCTTGCGTAGCGTTGCGGCGATAGCATTGCTAGTGACGAAAAGCGAAGATGTCGTGCTAGGCCACAACCTCACAATCCATACACCGCATGCGGTATCTGCCTTATTGAATTCTGCCCAAACCAGACACGTCTCATCAGCAAGGTTTACAAGATGGGAATTGGCATTAATGGCCCCCGTAAACATCACCATAAGGAGATGCAGCGCATTAAATCCTGCAACATTTCTCCCAGGTGTGCCTGGTCAGACACAAAGGGTGGAAGGTGAGAGTGATGGGGAAGGAGGATTTAATGCAAAGGAAGATACACATGATTGTATGGAATATTTGACCCAAAATTTTACCGCAAGGCCTGACATCAGTGACAATCCACTGAAAGATGCAGAACTCACGCTCTACACGGACGGTAGTTGTCACAGACAGTCAGACTCGGGAGACTTGTGTACTGGATACGCAGTCGTAGATGACCAAGACACCATAGAAGCGGAACCGCTAGGCCCACCTCACTCAGCCCAGGTTGCTGAACTGGTCGCCCTAACCAGAGCATGTGAATTGGCTAAGGATAAGTCAGCCAATATCTACACCGATTCCAGATACGCGTTCGGGGTAGTCCATGATTTCGGAGCCCTATGGCGGCTCAGAAATTTCATGACGGCAGCTGGTACACCGATAGCGCATGCAGCTCACATAAAAAGGCTTCTAACAGCGATACAGGAACCCGACAGAGTGGCTGTTATCAAATGTAAAGCACATACATATAGCCAAGACCCAGTATCCCTTGGTAACAGCCGAGCAGACGAAGCCGCAAAGCTTGCAGCTGCTACCCCCACACGGACAAACACCACACAGTTGATGGTATTTAATACCATCAACACACAGAAGTTGTGTGAGATGCAGAATTTGTGTTCCACACAGGAAAGAGCAGTCTGGAAGGCAAAGGGATATGGCCAGGAGTCCTCAGGGCTCTGGACGGATGGACATGGTAAACCAGTGGCCCCCAGGGCATACCTTCCATGTCTGGCTGAAGCAGCTCACGGGCTGACTCATCTAGGCAAGGAGGGGATGTGCAAATTGGTAAGAGCATACTGGTGCGCCCCAGGATTCTCCTCTCATGCGAGTAAAAGAGCAATGTCATGCCTTACCTGTCTGAGAAAGAATATTGGAAAAGCAATACCTACAGAACCATCCCATATCCCACCTGCCGGCGGCCCTTTCCAGGTAATACAAATTGACTTCATTCAATTACCCCCATGTCGAAATTTGAAATATGTACTTGTCTGTATAGATGTTTTCTCGAATTGGGTCGAGGCTTTTCCAGCAGCTACAAATACCGCTATGTTTACAGCTAAGAAAATTGTGCAGGAATTTGTATGTAGATATGGTATCCCTAGAATCATTGAAAGTGATAGGGGTACCCATTTTACAGGTGATGTCTTTCAAGGAATGTGTAAATTGATGGGAATTGATAGCAAGCTGCACACTCCGTACCGTCCACAGGCGAGTGCGAAGGTCGAAAGAGTGAACAGCACTATTAAAAATAAATTGAGTAAAGTAATGGCAGAGACAGGATTGACGTGGCCAGAAGCTTTACCCATTGTTTTGTATAGCATCAGAACCACTCCCAGGTCCCCTCTTAATCTGTCTCCTTTTGAAATCTTGTTTGGTCGACAACCGCATGTCATGATTAACCCTCAGGATGATTTGAAATGTAACAATGAAGTAACTGTAAAGTACTTGATTAACATGAGTAAGCAGTTGAGGAATCAAAATGATAATCTGAAGTTGATGATTCCTGATTTACCAGATAGTAATTGTCATGACATTGAACCTGGGGATTATGTAATGATACGAAATTTTCTACGCTCAGGTTGTCTTATTGATAGATGGGAAGGACCATACCAGGTCTTATTGACTAGCACCACAGCATTGAAGGTTGCTGAGAGAGAGACTTGGGTCCATTCATCCCACTGCAAAAAGGTTGCTGATCCAGAGAAGTCCCGCGATAAGGAACAGATGGTAGAGGTTGTATCACTGGAGTGTCTGTTCCAGGAGGATTGAGGCGGCACCTGAGCCTTGAAGACCGAAAGCAGTTGTCGACTCCCTTCTCCCTTTTATTGTTTTTCTCCACTTCCCAGCCCCTCTCCCTTAAAATTTCTTTTTCCCCCTCCTCATTCTTCTCTATTTCCTCCTCAAAGATGGACTTGCCCCAAGAGACTGTGATCCGGATTTTGATGTTAACCATGATGTTGACCAGAGCAGTCTGTTCCGGCGAGAGTACCATAGAGGTCGAGAGAGGTTCTGGAATAGGTTCCGATTATGATGATGGAGGCGTAGTTTTCCAAGATCAACCGAACCAACAAGCAAAGGCGAGTATCAGAAAACGATCCGATAGAAGAAATTGTGATGGATTGTTAGCTGAAGAAAATTGTATCTGTAGGCTCTGTGATAATCTGGTTGAAGATGGATGCATAAAGAAATGCCAATCTAGTTTTAATATCCATATAGACCGGCATCCATTGAGTGACTATCACTCCTTAGTGGGTAACGTGTTAAACCAAACAGATTGTTGGGTATGCTCTCAAGTACCTCAGGGTCACAGCAAATCAGGGCTAGTACCATTTCCTTTAACGTTAGGGGAGGTACTTGAGCTAAGTGGTGGGAGACCGGTGGACCGGAGGTTTAACATCTCCAGCCCTCCTAGTTTGAAGCTCCACCAATACCATGTGGATAGGTCCCTCTTATGTTTTAACATCTCCAATCCCAGAAAACCGGGAAATTGGGAAGTGTCATGGAGCAACCTTACCATGACCTTTTCACACAGAGCAGATAGAATGCCTACAGATACAGAGCTCGTACGCCATATAGCCAGTAGAGGAAAATCTTTCCGGTATCGATATACCTTAGGAAATAGGATTACTAGAGTTGGAGAGGTATCACCAGGATACTGTGCACATATCGTACAAACCGATACGTGCATTAAGCAGATGGAAGAATTAGGGTCAGGAGATTTCACCTGGAAGGTTTGTAACATGATCATGTCCTTCTCCGTCCCTTATGTTCTCCCCGATGATGCATATTTCATATGCGGGAGAAAGGCGTACAAGTGGCTTGCCCCAAACTCTGAAGGATTGTGTTATATTGGAAAAGTATTGCCTGAAGTGATGACTGTTACACATGACAAAATGAAGGACATACACCGTGGTGCCCAAGCTCCTTATACTCACACTCATTACGAGCACCGAGTTAAAAGACAACTGTCAGAAAGGTTAGAGCATCCGGCCTCTGATCTTATCCATGAATCCACCAGGATTCAGGTTCTGGTAGCGTTAGATTTCACTCGTACCGCTCGGGGAGTGATGAATTATAGATACATTTCCGCACTCGCCAATTTGTTAGATAATATCACTGAAATGTATGATGACACGTTTAGATACACTGGAAGAGAACTTCAAGCTTACAAAACAGAACTAGTTCAGCATAGGATGGTTCTTAATTATCTTACAGCAGTAACAGGCGGATATTGTGTTACATTGGCAACACAGTACGGCATAAAGTGTTGCACGTATATCACGAATAGCACCGAGGATCCGGTAGAGGTCATAGACCAAAAGATGGACGATATTCTCCAATTGAAGTGGGAATTTCGTCGAAAACACAATCTCACCCTTGCTGCTGTAGGAAATGAGCTGACTAGTTGGGTGTCATGGTTGAACCCGCGAAATTGGTTCTCCGGTTTAGGAGACTGGGCTCAAGGAGTCATAATGGATGTTGGAAAGTTTCTACTATGTATCTTAGGTGTCGTTATATCGATTGGATTGATATTTAGATGCGGGCAGGCTTTAATGAGGTGCAAACAAAGTACAAAAGTGATGAGCTTGAGGAGTGAGGAAACTGTAATTAACCTGGATTTGATTTATGACCCAATGATAGAAACCAGAATGTGATGAAAATGCGATTATACGGTCCGTTTCTTTCACCTGTCTTTCTGCTTTTCTCCAAGATACAAAGACCCCCTTGGACGAGGAAGCTGACGAGACGAGATGTATACAGACAACAGACAAGCACCAAAGAAGAAGATTTGACAACTTTAAATATGGACACTTGATGAACTTTGCCATGGATCCCCAGTTTCCCTAGTATCTTTAAACTCACGCTAGCCCAACATTTTTGTAAATCTGATGGCTCAGACAAAGCTATTTGCTCATGCCTAAGGAGCAATACAGCGCAAAGAAGACGACTCTCAACAGATACCGAAAACAACTTCGACGACAGATGTACATTTCCCTGACATAGAATATCATTGCATTTTTCGTAAGTGTTCTTCATCTTCATCTCTACAACCCTCAGGTAACGACACACATAGACGATAGGGAATACAGGCACAGATATCAGCAACCACATACCTCCCCCATTCATGTATCATCAACTAAAATGTGCATCCCCATTTTGTTACAACCACAGCCGAAATGAGCTCGGTAGAGTTTGACAGCCCATCCACAGACCTGTACCACAGGATAAGAAGGAATTCAAATGTATACTTCGCAATACCTCGAAGCTTGATTTACAACACGTACGGCACGATGATACATGACCCCCCAAACATGGATTCATACACACATGCTTCTGCTATCTCACTAGGTCATACCCTCTTCACACCTTCTCCTCTCTCCTCCCCTACCCAACCATGGAAATCAATTAACCCCTGACTTACATTTTTCTCCTTAAATGTTTTGTGGCAGTTATTATTGACTGCCAAAGGGTGGACTGTCAAAGTCAGAAAAATGTCTCAATGCACGTTGCCATATTTGCACCGCACACTGGTCCGCGCTGCGCGTGCATGCGCCCTCCCGTGGATTCGCATACCCGCAATAACGTGCACTCGCAGGCGCGGTATGCGTATTTACGGTAGTGTTTATGTAGTCGTAGCGTGCGACTCATTCGTTACAAATGTTCACAATTAATGTAGTTTATAGATCATGGTCCCTTTGATAGATTCTGAAAGTTTGGTTAAAATACAATGTCCCAGAGCTGAGGAATCCCTCTTTATATCGTACAAAGGGTCTAACAGGAATCATACAGCAGTGTTTGGTACCCATCGGAAGAGTATTTAATTAGCAATATTCCGGTGTTGGTTTGGAGCGTATTAATCGCTCGTGCGAATAGTTATGGACATAAGAAGTTTATGTCCATTTCTATTATTTACACATACTCAGGTATGCGGCGGGAAACCCAGTTTCCCACCCACCTGAGCTGTTGGAAATCGTCACAGCCCACCTGTATGAATCACCCTATGACCTTTTGTTATGATACAGGGCCGAATTCCTTCGGCCAATGGACAATGGGATTGTAGGACCAGGAGATTGCATTGTGTGTGGGGCATAAATAGGCAGGCCGACCACATCCAGCTCTCACTCTCTCATCAACGGTTATCTGCTGATAGCCGGGAGCTGGATATCGAGGCGCAGGCGATCATACCCTTTGTGCGTAAGTTTCTCTCCGTTATCATTGTCTTTCTGTGAGCCAATTTCTCTCCCTCTCTCTCTCTCTCTCTCTCTCTCTCTCTCTCTCTGTTCTGTTCTCTCATATCTCCCCTAGACTAGGCTAGTATTGTATTGTATTAGATAGTATTGTATTGTATTGCATTTAGGTCAGTGTAGTATTGTCTTTTTGTATTTATTGTTTAGTTCTGTGGTTAGGAAGTCTCTGTTATATTGTAGTGTATCATTTGTACTGTTATCCCCTTTTACAAGTATATTAGAGATAATACAGTTAATAGGCTTTGGAACCTAAACCAGCATCTGTGTATTTCCTATAGTGTTAAGTGTTCACTTGAGCGTCGGTGACGCTCAAGCAGCTTTGTAGTTAGTCAGGTTACACAAGGTTGCACTTACACCCTGTACTCACATTAAGGTATTCAGTGTATTTCATTGGTATAAGGTTTTAACATAAAGGTATAGTGTTGTGAGCGTCTGCATCGCTGGTGACCTCCTCGTGGTCTCGAGCGTAAGCTACGCCATAGCGAATCATTACCCTAGACATAACCAATAACGTGTCCTGTGATCGCTGGGCCGTGAGCGAACGTGACGCTTGAGCGTCTCGCCTACGGCTGAGCGATCGTTACGCAACTAGCGTACCATTACGGTACTTCTTAAGTAAACAGCGTACAGTGTTCTTAGCTTCATAAAGGGTTGTTATACGACAAAGGAATTTAGCATTGTCATAACGTTCAGAGTAGGGTACAAACAAAACTATCAGGTCCATTTATTTTCATCCCATCCACAAGCGTATCAGATGAGGCAGCCATATTGGGTACACTAGAGAGGTTACACTGGGAGGTAATGCATACATGGGAGAACGGGCACTTATGTAGTCGGGTGGTCTTCAGTATGCCGAATGTCGGGATCCCGGCGCACAGTATACCGGTGCCGGAATCCCGACTACCGGCATACCGACATATATTCTCCCTCGTGGGGGTCCACGACCCCCCTGGAGGGAGAATAAAATAGCGTGGCGCGCCACCATGCCCGCAGCGTGGCGAGCACAGCGAGCCCGCAAGAGGCTCATTTGCGCTCATCACACTGTCGGTATGCTGGCGGTCGGGCTCACGGAGCCGGTATGCTGGTCGCTGGGAGCCCGGCTGCCGTCATACCATACTACACCCGTGTAGTCGTATGATATAACCTGTATGAACAATCCACATGAGGCACATCCTGCCCGCAGAGGAAACAACAGAGGCCCCCATTTGGGGTGCACTGTGTTAGATGCTGCTGGCAGGGTGTGCAATCAGTGGAGGCACACCTCACAAGAATACCACACGGTGGGGTGGAAGTATGCAGTAAAAGTGTTTTTTTTTTTTTAAAGAAGAAAGCACATGGTGAGATCACCTTTGCAGGTAAACAACGAAAGGAGGGAAATTATCCTGGTCTAATTGGAGCAGTACGGGGGGTATGAGAATGTGGGGAGCACACCAAAATCTGAAGAAAATAACCCTGCTGGGCCTGACCTTGGTGCTCTCCCCACCAATGCTCCCTGCTCACCTTGAGGGGTAAGCCTGTAAGGCATTACTGATGTTCTCTGCCAGAGGGTTAGTGGGCGTAGTCCTGGTGATTTCATTGCAGAGGTTTGGTGAGTCCACATAATGTTTCTGAAATCTTTCTTGATGGTGTTCAATGTTTGTTCAGCTGTTTTTTTAACTGTTACTTTTCAACATGCTTAGAGATAGGAACGCTTTGAGTATTGGAACGCACAGCTGTGCATGGTTGAAGCTACAGAGATACTATAATAAAATTGACACAACCCAGTCTGCCTTCATTAAATATGTGGCACTAACCAAAATTTGAAACACAGGTAATTTAAATTACAAACAAATCCAGAAATCACAAAATATCTAACAAATGGTTTGAACATACATTTAGTAAAGAGATGGTTTGCAGAGGTTCAGATTGCAATAGGCAGATTACAGGGTGAGATTTGAACATACATTTAGTAAAGAGATGGTTTGCAGAGGTTGAGATTGCAATAGGCATATCTTGCTTCCTGACGCACTTTGTGTAGTGACCGGACCCCTTTTTGTTCGCCCAAGGGACTCTGGTCTTCCCACTATACAACTCTCAGTCTGTGGCTTTCTGCTGCCTCCATTTCCCTCCTCACATAATGTCAGTGCCCCTGTGAAATTATTGATTTATTTACAGTTTCTTATATAGTGTAGCACATTATGTATCTCCTGATATACTCTGTGCTGCTGGGGGACTGTGCTACTTCCACTATATAACTGGCAGTGTGTGGGTTCGTGCTACCTCCATTCCCCTCCTCACATCACTGGCCCTGTGACATGCAGCCCTGCAGGGGTGTAGCGAGGGTGGCTCCAGTGGAGTACGAGCTCCGGGTGCCAAAAAAGTTAGAGGGCGCACTGCCGCCCACAACCCCTGTCCCGCCAGCCACTGTACTGTCAGCTGTAGAGCAGGAGGAAGAGTAGCAGAGGGGGTGCACACTGACTCAGACTTGGAGACTAGGTAGGAAACAGGGCAGGCCAGAGGCAACAGAGGCAACTCTCAGGCTTCTACAGTACCTCTCTCTGCCCCTCAGGCTACTGCGGCATAACTCAGGCACTTCTGGGACATTATTTTTATTAAAGCATAGTGGGATTATCAGGTCTGGGATGGCAGTTCTAGGGTATTATTTCCATTGAGGCATTGGAAGATTATCAAATTGGGCAGGGAGTGGGGGGGGGGGGGTGGCCAATTTTGGTGCATTATTTACACCACCCATGCCCTTCACTCCCTCTCTCTCCCTCCCCATGCCTCTCTCTTTCCCGATGCCCCCCCTCCCTCTCCCCATACCCCCCCTCTCTCTCTCCATGCCCCCTCTCTCTTTATGCCGCTCCCTCTCCATGCCCCCTCTCTCTCCATGACTCTCTCTCCCCATGCCCCCCTTGCTCTGTCTACCAATGTCCCCTCTCTCCCTTTGCCTCTCTCTCCCCCTCTCTCCATGCGCCCCCTCTTTATCTCCCCATGCTCACCCCCCTCTCTCTCCATACCTCTCTCTCTCTCTCTCTCTCTCTCCCTTGGCTCTATATGTGTGTGCACATGTGTTTTATATATATATATATATATATATGTCTCACATATGTGGACACCCCCCCCCCTTCCTAAAAATCCTACATTTGCCACTGTGTGGGGAGGGGCAGTTTTGGGACATTATTTTCATTTAGAGATTGGGGGGTTATCAGGTCTGTGGGGGGGGGGTCACATTTGTGGCTTTATTTTCATTAAGGAATTGGAGGGTTGTGAGGTCAGATCAGTTGGGGCATATATAGTGTCTTTAATTGATTTTAATTAAACAAGTAAATAGTGAAATACAGCTACTTCCATAGCAGCTCTGCCATGGTGTAATGTGTATAAGGGGCTCTACTGTGTGGCATAACATGTATAAGGGGCTCTACTGCATAGCATAATGTGCATAAAGGGCACTAATATTTGGTGTAATGTATATTACGGACACTACTGTGCGGTGTAATGTGAATTGCTACTATTCTGTCAAGACGCACATTCTCAGTTACGCCATCATTTATTTATTACCAGTTATTTATAGAGCGCACATATATTCTTGTATTGTGGGAGGAAACTGGAGTACCCAGGGGAAACCCACACAAGCACGGGGAGAATATACAAACTCCACACAGTTAGGGTCATGGTGGGAATCAAACCCATGACCTCAGTGCTGTCAGGCAGTAATGCTAACCATTTCACCATTCGTATTGTCTTCCGCATGCACTGACCTTATTTTAAACGTTGGGCACCCAAAGGAAAATTTAGCCCTGAGCCCCACAAGGTCTAGAACCAGCCCTGTCACCAATTTAGGATTTTTAAATATTGTTTCTTTTCAAATTTAACATGCCACCACATGTTGGCTAGGTCCCCAATTCAGTACAAAGGAGGGGGGCACCAAAACATACCCTTGCTCCGGGCACCATGGCACCTAGCTACACCTCTGCAGCCCTGTCATCACTGACATATTATGCATGTCCTCATATAGTCTGTGCTGCTGGCCCACCCTAGGGGTGCTAGTGTTACCCCGACAGTGTTTGTTCCCAGAGTGTAAGTCATACAGTATGTGTAGCAAGTTTGCTGTAAATTGCTTCAGGCATTCCAGAGTTATGCTGTCTGCTGAAAAACTCTGTGCTGCTGCCTAACCCCTAGGGGTGCTAGGGGTGTCTCACCCGCACAGTGTTTGTTCCCAGCTTGTAAGTCATATGTGTAGCAAGTTTGGTGTAAATTGCTTCAGGCATTCCAGAGTTATGCCATCTGCTGAAAAACTATGTGCTGCTGCCTCACCCCTAGGGGTGCTAGGGGTGTTCCCCCCACAGTGTTTGTTACCAGATTGTAAGGCATATGTGTACCATTTTTTTAGTACATTGCTCCAGCAATTCCGGAGTTATGCTGCCTGCTGATATACTCTGTGCTACTGTCTCCCCCTCTAGGGGTGCTAGGAATTTCTAATTGTTTTAGTTGCCTCAGCCGTGTTTTAATTAGAGATGAGCGCCTGAAATTTTTCGGGTTTTGTGTTTTGGTTTTGGGTTCGGTTCCGCGGCCGTGTTTTGGGTTCGAACGCGTTTTGGCAAAACCTCACCGAATTTTTTTTGTCGGATTCGGGTGTGTTTTGGATTCGGGTGTTTTTTTCAAAAAACACTAAAAAACAGCTTAAATCATAGAATTTGGGGGTCATTTTGATCCCAAAGTATTATTAACCTCAAAAACCATAATTTACACTCATTTTCAGTCTATTCTGAATACCTCACACCTCACAATATTATTTTTAGTCCTAAAATTTGCACCGAGGTCGCTGTGTGAGTAAGATAAGCGACCCTAGTGGCCGACACAAACACCGGGCCCATCTAGGAGTGGCACTGCAGTGTCACGCAGGATGTCCCTTCCAAAAAACACTCCCCAAACAGCACATGACGCAAAGAAAAAAAGAGGTGCAATGAGGTAGCTGTGTGAGTAAGATTAGCGACCCTAGTGGCCGACACAAACACCGGGCCCATCTAGGAGTGGCACTGCAGTGTCACGCAGGATGGCCCTTCCAAAAAACCCTCCCCAAACAGCACATGACGCAAAGAAAAAAAGAGGCGCAATGAGGTAGCTGTGTGAGTAAGATTAGCGACCCTAGTGGCCGACACAAACACCGGGCCCATCTAGGAGTGGCACTGCAGTGTCACGCAGGATGTCCCTTCCAAAAACCCTCCCCAAACAGCACATGACGCAAAGAAAAAAAGAGGCGCAATGAGGTAGCTGACTGTGTGAGTAAGATTAGCGACCCTAGTGGCCGACACAAACACCGGGCCCATTTAGGAGTGGCACTGCAGTGTCACGCAGGATGTCCCTTCCAAAAAACCCTCCCCAATCAGCACATGATGCAAAGAAAAAGAAAAGAAAAAAGAGGTGCAAGATGGAATTGTCCTTGGGCCCTCCCACCCACCCTTATGTTGTATAAACAAAACAGGACATGCACACTTTAACCAACCCATCATTTCAGTGACAGGGTCTGCCACACGACTGTGACTGATATGACGGGTTGGTTTGGACCCCCCCCAAAAAAGAAGCAATTAATCTCTCCTTGCACAAACTGGCTCTACAGAGGCAAGATGTCCACCTCATCATCACCCTCCGATATATCACCGTGTACATCCCCCTCCTCACAGATTATCAATTCGTCCCCACTGGAATCCACCATCTCAGCTCCCTGTGTACTTTGTGGAGGCAATTGCTGCTGGTCAATGTCTCCGCGGAGGAATTGATTATAATTCATTTTAATGAACATCATCTTCTCCACATTTTCTGGATGTAACCTCGTACGCCGATTGCTGACAAGGTGAGCGGCGGCACTAAACACTCTTTCGGAGTACACACTTGTGGGAGGACAACTTAGGTAGAATAAAGCCAGTTTGTGCAAGGGCCTCCAAATTGCCTCTTTTTCCTGCCAGTATAAGTACGGACTGTGTGACGTGCCTACTTGGATGCGGTCACTCATATAATCCTCCACCATTCTATCAATGTTGAGAGAATCATATGCAGTGACAGTAGACGACATGTCCGTAATCGTTGTCAGGTCCTTCAGTCCGGACCAGATGTCAGCATCAGCAGTCGCTCCAGACTGCCCTGCATCACCGCCAGCGGGTGGGCTCGGAATTCTGAGCCTTTTCCTCGCACCCCCAGTTGCGGGAGAATGTGAAGGAGGAGATGTTGACAGGTCGCGTTCCGCTTGACTTGACAATTTTGTCACCAGCAGGTCTTTCAACCCCAGCAGACTTGTGTCTGCCGGAAAGAGAGATCCAAGGTAGGCTTTAAATCTAGGATCGAGCACGGTGGCCAAAATGTAGTGCTCTGATTTCAACAGATTGACCACCCGTGAATCCTTGTTAAGCGAATTAAGGGCTCCATCCACAAGTCCCACATGCCTAGCGGAATCGCTCCGTGTTAGCTCCTCCTTCAATGTCTCCAGCTTCTTCTGCAAAAGCCTGATGAGGGGAATGACCTGACTCAGGCTGGCAGTGTCTGAACTGACTTCACGTGTGGCAAGTTCAAAGGGCATCAGAACCTTGCACAACGTTGAAATCATTCTCCACTGCGCTTGAGACAGGTGCATTCCACCTACTATATCGTGCTCAATTGTATAGGCTTGAATGGCCTTTTGCTGCTCCTCCAACCTCTGAAGCATATAGAGGGTTGAATTCCACCTCGTTACCACTTCTTGCTTCAGATGATGGCAGGGTAGGTTCAGTAGTTTTTGGTGGTGCTCCAGTCTTCTGTACGTGGTGCCTGTACGCCGAAAGTGTCCCGCAATTCTTCTTGCCACCGACAGCATCTCTTGCACGCCCCTGTCGTTTTTTAAAAAATTCTGCACCACCAAATTCAAGGTATGTGCAAAACATGGGACGTGCTGGAATTTGCCCATATTTAATGCACACACAATATTGCTGGCGTTGTCCGATGCCACAAATCCACAGGAGAGTCCAATTGGGGTAAGCCATTCCGCGATGATCTTCCTCAGTTGCCGTAAGAGGTTTTCAGCTGTGTGCGTATTCTGGAAAGCGGTGATACAAAGCGTAGCCTGCCTAGGAAAGAGTTGGCGTTTGCGAGATGCTGCTACTGGTGCCGCCGCTGCTGTTCTTGCGGCGGGAGTCCATACATCTACCCAGTGGGCTGTCACAGTCATATAGTCCTGACCCTGCCCTGCTCCACTTGTCCACATGTCCGTGGTTAAGTGGACATTGGGTACAACTGCATTTTTTAGGACACTGGTGAGTCTTTTTCTGACGTCCGTGTACATTCTCGGTATCGCCTGCCTAGAGAAGTGGAACCTAGATGGTATTTGGTAACGGGGGCACACTGCCTCAATAAATTGTCTAGTTCCCTGTGAACTAACGGCGGATACCGGACGCACGTCTAACACCAACATAGTTGTCAAGGCCTCAGTTATCCGCTTTGCAGCAGGATGACTGCTGTGATATTTCATCTTCCTCGCAAAGGACTGTTGGACAGTCAATTGCTTACTGGAAGTAGTACAAGTGGGCTTACGACTTCCCCTCTGGGATGACCATCGACTCCCAGCAGCAACAACAGCAGCGCCAGCAGCAGTAGGCGTTACACGCAAGGATGCATCGGAGGAATCCCAGGCAGGAGAGGACTCGTCAGAATTGCCAGTGACATGGCCTGCAGGACTATTGGCATTCCTGGGGAAGGAGGAAATTGACACTGAGGGAGTTGGTGGGGTGGTTTGCGTGAGCTTGGTTACAAGAGGAAAGGATTTACTGGTCAGTGGACTGCTTCCGCTGTCGCCCAAAGTTTTTGAACTTGTCACTGACTTATTATGAATGCGCTGCAGGTGACGTATAAGGGAGGATGTTCCGAGGTGGTTAACGTCCTTACCCCTACTTATTACAGCTTGACAAAGGCAACACACGGCTTGACACCTGTTGTCCGCTTTTCTGTTGAAATACCTCCACACTGAAGAGCTGATTTTTTTGGTATTTTCACCAGGCATGTCAACGGCCATATTCCTCCCACGGACAACAGGTGTCTCCCCGGGTGCCTGACTTAAACAAACCACCTCACCATCAGAATCCTCCTGGTCAATTTCCTCCCCAGCGCCAGCAACACCCATATCCTCCTCATCCTGGTGTACTTCAACATCTTCATCTTCAATCTGACTATCAGGAACTGGACTGCGGGTGCTCCTTCCAGCACTTGCAGGGGGCGTGCAAATGGTGGAAGGCGCATGCTCTTCACGTCCAGTGTTGGGAAGGTCAGGCATCGCAACCGACACAATTGGACTCTCCTTGTGGATTTGGGATTTCGAAGAACGCACAGTTCTTTGCGGTGCTTTTGCCAGCTTGAGTCTTTTCAGTTTTCTAGCGAGAGGCTGAGTGCTTCCATCCTCATGTGAAGCTGAACCACTAGCCATGAACATAGGCCAGGGCCTCAGCCGTTCCTTGCCACTCCGTGTGGTAAATGGCATACTGGCAAGTTTACGCTTCTCCTCCGACAATTTTATTTTAGGTTTTGGAGACCTTTTTTTACTGATATTTGGTGTTTTGGATTTGACATGCTCTGTACTATGACATTGGGCATCGGCCTTGGCAGACGACGTTGCTGGCATTTCATCGTCTCGGCCATGACTAGTGGCAGCAGCTTCAGCACGAGGTGGAAGTGGATCTTGATCTTTCCCTAATTTTGGAACCTCAACATTTTTGTTCTCCATATTTTAATAGGCACAACTAAAAGGCACCTCAGGTAAACAATGGAGATGGATACTAGTATACAATTATGGACTGCCTGCCGAGTGCAGACACAGAGGTAGCCACAGCCGTGAACTACCGTACTGTACTGTGTCTGCTGCTAATATAGACTGGTTGATAAAGAGATGTCTATGTAACTATGTATGTATAAAGAAGAAAGAAAAAAAAACCACGGTTAGGTGGTATACAATTATGGACGGACTGCCTGCCGAGTGCAGACACAGAGGTAGCCACAGCCGTGAACTACCGTACTGTACTGTGTCTGCTGCTAATATAGACTGGTTGATAAAGAGATGTCTATGTAACTATGTATGTATAAAGAAGAAAGAAAAAAAAACCACGGTTAGGTGGTATACAATTATGGACGGACTGCCTGCCGAGTGCAGACACAGAGGTAGCCACAGCCGTGAACTACCGTACTGTACTGTGTCTGCTGCTAATATAGACTGGTTGATAAAGAGATGTCTATGTAACTATGTATGTATAAAGAAGAAAGAAAAAAAAACCACGGTTAGGTGGTATACAATTATGGACGGACTGCCTGCCGAGTGCAGACACAGAGGTAGCCACAGCCGTCAACTACCGTACTGTACTGTGTCTGCTGCTAATATAGACTGGTTGATAAAGAGATGTCTATGTAACTATGTATGTATAAAGAAGAAAGAAAAAAAAAACCACGGTTAGGTGGTATACAATTATGGACGGACTGCCTGCCGAGTGCAGACACAGAGGTAGCCACAGCCGTGAACTACCGTACTGTACTGTGTCTGCTGCTAATATAGACTGGTTGATAAAGAGATGTCGTAGTAGTGTTATGCACACCAGTGCCTGCAGGAAAGTACTGGTGTCAGAACTGTTATGCACTCCAGTGTCTGCAGGAATGTACTGGTGTTTGAACTGTTATGCAAAACAAATGGACTCACAGACAAACTGGGGAATATGACATAACGTACACAGAAGGTAATAGGGTAACAAAATACACACAAAGTGAACAGAGAAGCCCAGAGGCTAAGGAACTGGGTATCTCCTTTGTATTAGAACTGCACAGATGGAAAAAGCAAGATGTTGTGTTTTAATACATAGAGAACCCGAAATGCTGTTGCTAAGGGCAACAGCAAAACCCTAAAGGGTTACCAACGGGTGTGGCAGTAAACTCCTTGGTCAGAGATGGAATGATAGACACAAGGAGAGTCTCCACAATCCTATTTCTCACTTGCAGTGCACAGGTTTTAGCTTACTGCCACTAAACTGACCCCTGACACCTAGCACAGTGAGACAGGATTAGACAGGCAAGTCTTAGAATACAGCCGCAAACTTGCTAAGTTCACAGAGTGGGAACAGAACCCCAGCAAGCTAAACGACTGACTCCAGTCTTACTGCTAGGTCTGGATTGGCACAGTGTAATACCAAATCCCCAGGCCTATTTGCAGTAAGCAACAAACAAATACAAAGCTACACAGTACTGGCTAACTTTCATGAACTGACTAACCAACAAAGATTCAGCAGCATCTGCTTACCCTGAAAAGAGGCCTTATAAAGCAGGTGCTGTCCACGCCCCACTCAGACCTCACAGACTGTGAGCACAAAAACCAGCACCGGATCCCCTGCCGTGCACAGAGCCTATAACCACTGCACAGCAAAAGACCCGAACCGGAGTATCAGCTGCGCTCAGGTTACTCCACTAGCACTTGTCTCCCGGTTGCCATGACGACGTGGCAGCACAGGGCAGGAGACCCTAACAGTACCCCCCCTCTGACGAGGGGTCAAAGAACCCCTACCACCGGGTTTATCGGGGAACTGCGAGAAGAAAGAGCGTATCAGTCTGGGGGCATGAAGATCACAACTGCGCACCCACGACCGCTCCTCCGGGCCATACCCCTTCCAGTGCACCAAAAATGACAGCCGACCCCGAACCACCTTGGAGTCAAGAATCCTTTCAACAACAAACTCCCTCTGGCCACGTATCAGAAGAGGGGAAGGTCTTCCACTGGAAGAAGGATTACTAATCGCCCGTTTTAAAAGGGAACAATGAAATGTTTTATTGATACCCAAAGAACGGGGCAGATCTAACTGAAATGCCACCGGATTGATAACCCTGGTGATCTTATAAGGGCCGATGAACCGGGGCCCTAACTTATGAGATGGCTGTCTCAACTTCAAATTCTTGGTAGACAACCAGACGAAGTCTCCTAATTTGAAGCTGCAGGGTCTTTTCCGCTTATCAAAAACCCTTTTGGTCACTAATGACACAGACACAAGGGCTTTCTTCACTTTCCGCCAAATACCTCTAAGGACCGAAACCACAGAGGAACCACCAGGCGTGGAGTCCAGGGGGTCAAAAGAATTGGCCTTAGGATGATGCCCATACACACAAAGGAAGGGAGAGATCCCTGTAGCAGAGTGAGCCGCGTTGTTATAGGCAAACTCCGCCATGGACAGATGAGCAACCCAGTCAGTCTGACACTTGGAGACATAACACCTGAGGAACTGCTCCAAGGACTGGTTCACCCTTTCAGTCTGCCCATTAGACTGCGGATGGTAGCCTGACGACAAGCTGACAGAAATCTGGAGATCGGAACAAAATGCCCTCCAGAATTTGGCCACAAACTGGGATCCGCGGTCAGAGACCACATCAAGTGGCAACCCGTGGAGACGCACAACATGCAGCATAAATAATTCAGACAGGCGTCTGGCTGATGGCAGCCCAACCAGTGGAACGAAGTGCGCCATCTTCGAAAACCTGTCAACGACAACCCAGATGGCTGTCATCCCCGAGGATTTGGGCAAGTCCACCACAAAATCCATTGAAATGTGGGTCCATGGCTTAGATGGGATAGAGAGTGGATGTAATGGGCCAACAGGAACCCCTCTAGGAGTCTTATTTCGGGCACAGATGTCACATGCCCGAACCCACTGATCCACATCCTTAGCCACCGAGGGCCACCACACCGCCCTAGATAGCAACTCCCGAGTTCTGGCAATACCCGGGTGACCTGCCGACTTCTTGGCATGGAATTCCAGGAACACTCGCTGTCTTAACCTAGGAGGCACAAACAAAAGACCTACCGGAAGGTCTGGAGGAGCCTGCTCCTGTGCTCTAAGGACTAATGATAAGAGGTCCTGGGTAATGCCCACTTTAATACATGATGGGGAAACAATGGGCAACGGCTCCTCGGTGGTCTCCTGGATTGGAGCAAAACTCCGCGAGAGCGCATCAGCCTTGATGTTTTTTGACCCAGGGCGATATGTTATCAAAAAATTAAAGCGAGCAAAAAACAAAGCCCATCGTGCCTGCCTGGCATTGAGACGCTTCGCTGACTCTAAATATGCCAGATTCTTATGGTCAGTGAGAATTGAGACCACAAACTTAGCCCCCTCAAGCCAGTGTCTCCACTCCTCGAGTGCATCCTTAATAGCCAACAATTCCCGGTTACCCACGTCATAATTCATCTCGGCAGGCGAAAATTTACGGGAAAAGTAAGCACAGGGATGAAGGCGATTATCAGACACTCCCATCTGAGAAAGCACTGCCCCAATACCCATCTCAGAGGCATCCACCTCCACCACAAAAGGACGCTCTGGATCTGGGTGTCGCAGCACCTTGGCCGAAACAAATGCCCTTTTGAGATGGGCAAAAGCCGCTTTAGCCTCACAAGACCAGTGAGCAACATCCGCCCCTTTCTTAGTGAGTGCCACCAAGGGCGCCACTATAGACGAAAATCCAGCGATAAATCGTCTATAAAAATTCGCAAAGCCCAGGAAACGCTGAAGCGCCTTCAAACTAGTGGGCTGCACCCAATCCAGGACTGCCTGTACCTTGGAACCCTCCATTTGGAAACCTTCTGGGGAGATAATATATCCTAGAAATGCGATTTGCTGAACTTCAAATTCGCACTTCTCCAGCTTCGCCCCAAGCCGGTGGTCTCTGAGTTTCTGGAGGACTAAGCGTACATGCTTCCGATGTTCCTCCAGGGAATGGGAGAAGATTAGGATGTCATCTAAGTATACAACTAAGAATCTATCCAAATATTCCCTGAGCACATCATTCATGAAATCCTGGAAGACTGCCGGGGCATTACAGAGCCCAAAAGGCATCACCAAATATTCATAATGCCCTGAGTGGGTATTAAAGGCAGTCTTCCATTCATCCCCCTCTCTTATTCGGATTAGATTGTACGCACCGCGTAGGTCAATCTTAGAAAAAATGGTGGCAGTACGAAGCTGGTCAAACAAGACCGAAATGAGAGGCAGTGGGTATGAGTTTTTAATCGTGATACGGTTCAATTCCCTGAAGTCGATGCAGGGTCGCAACGAACCGTCCTTTTTACCCACGAAGAAGAACCCCGACCCAACTGGAGACTGTGAAGGTCTGATAAATCCCTTAGCCAAGTTCTCCTGAATGTACTCTGCCATAGCCTGAGTCTCAGGACGTGACAGGGAGTACAACCTGCTCTTGGGAAGCTTAGCATTTGGCAACAAATCAATGGCACAGTCATAGGGGCGATGGGGAGGTATTACCTCTGCAACTTTTTTGGAGAACACGTCCGCAAAATCTGCATAACACCCTGGCAATCCTGGCAAACTTAGCTGCGAGAGCCTGACTGGAAGGCTCAAGCAACTCCTGAAACAATCAGTACCCCAACTAAGAATCTCCCTAGAGACCCAGTCAAATTGAGGATTGTGGGCCCTTAACCAGGGTAACCCCAACACCAATGGGGCAAAAGTACAGACAGTCACATAAAAGGACAATTTTTCAGAGTGTGTGGCTCCAATAAACAAAGAAATCTGGCTAGTGCAAGAGGTAATTTTACCTTGGGATAATGGTTCCCCGTTTAACCCACAAATCTCAATTTCCGATGCCAAGGGTACTAAGGGAACAGAGTGTTTCAGGGCGAATTGGCGGTCCATAAAAACCCCGTCGGCCCCACTGTCCACAAAGGCCTCAGTCTTGACAGTTTGACCGAGGATCTTCAAGGTCACCGGAATGATAAAAGTCTTCTTGGGAAATTCTGACTTCTGGCCTGACAGGATATTTCCCATCACCCTCAGGCCCTGAAGTTTTCCGGCTTTTCTGGGCATGATACTACCACATGACCTTTATTCCCACAGTACAAACACAACCCCTGCTGTCTCCTCCGCGTCTTCTCACGCGAGGAGAGGCGGGTAGCCCCAATCTGCATAGGCTCCTCAGAAAATTCCTCAGAGTCTGAGGTTCCCTTGGGAAGGAAGGAAATCTCAGTCTCCCTTTCAAGCCTACGCTCTCTCAGCCGTCTATCCACCCGGATGGATAACTGCATGAGCTGATCCAAGCTATCAGGCAAGGGATATTGTACCAGTTGGTCCTTTATCTGGTTAGAAAGACCTCTTCGGTACTGGTGTCTCAGGGCTGGGTCATTCCACTGGGTATCATGGGCCAACCTCCGAAACTCCGTACAGTAAACCTCAACTGGCCTTCGCCCTTGCTTAAGGATCGAAATCTGAGCCTCGGCTGAGGCCGTCTTGTCAGGGTCATCATACAACATGCCCAGTGCCGTAAAAAAAGCATCAACACTTTTAAGCGACGGACAGTCAGGCTGCAACCCATATGCCCAGACCTGTGGGTCTCCTTGTAGCAAGGAAATCACTATGCCCACCCGCTGAATCTCCGACCCAGAAGACTGAGGCCTAAGCCGGAAGTATAGCTTGCAGCTCTCCTTGAAACAAAAGAACTGCGAGCGATCTCCAGAAAAACGATCCGGGAGATTTACTTTCGGCTCCTTAACCCCTGCAGGTGCTGCTGCTGCGGGAGCTCCACCAGCAGCCTGGGAGGTGTGCATTTTAATGGACAAATCATTAAATTGTCGAGTCAGGACCTGCACCTGATCGACCACCTGTTGCAACGTATTTTGAGGGGTATGCTCCATATTCCCACAAAATTTCAACAGGAGTATTAGGCTGCTGAATATGTTATGCACACCAGTGCCTGCAGGAAAGTACTGGTGTCAGAACTGTTATGCACTCCAGTGTCTGCAGGAATGTACTGGTGTTTGAACTGTTATGCAAAACAAATGGACTCACAGACAAACTGGGGAATATGACATAACGTACACAGAAGGTAATAGGGTAACAAAATACACACAAAGTGAACAGAGAAGCCCAGAGGCTAAGGAACTGGGTATCTCCTTTGTATTAGAACTGCACAGATGGAAAAAGCAAGATGTTGTGTTTTAATACATAGAGAACCCGAAATGCTGTTGCTAAGGGCAACAGCAAAACCCTAAAGGGTTACCAACGGGTGTGGCAGTAAACTCCTTGGTCAGAGATGGAATGATAGACACAAGGAGAGTCTCCACAATCCTATTTCTCACTTGCAGTGCACAGGTTTTAGCTTACTGCCACTAAACTGACCCCTGACACCTAGCACAGTGAGACAGGATTAGACAGGCAAGTCTTAGAATACAGCCGCAAACTTGCTAAGTTCACAGAGTGGGAACAGAACCCCAGCAAGCTAAACGACTGACTCCAGTCTTACTGCTAGGTCTGGATTGGCAGAGTGTAATACCAAATCCCCAGGCCTATTTGCAGTAAGCAACAAACAAATACAAAGCTACACAGTACTGGCTAACTTTCATGAACTGACTAACCAACAAAGATTCAGCAGCATCTGCTTACCCTGAAAAGAGGCCTTATAAAGCAGGTGCTGTCCACGCCCCACTCAGACCTCACAGACTGTGAGCACAAAAACCAGCACCGGATCCCCTGCCGTGCACAGAGCCTATAACCACTGCACAGCAAAAGACCCGAACCGGAGTATCAGCTGCGCTCAGGTTACTCCCCTAGCACTTGTCTCCCGGTTGCCATGACGACGTAGCAGCACAGGGCAGGAGACCCTAACAAGTAGTATGTATGTATAAAGAAGAAAAAAAAAACACGGTTAGGTGGTATACAATTATGGACGGACTGCCTGCCGAGTGCAGACACAGAGGTAGCCACAGCCGTGAACTACCGTACTGTGTCTGCTGCGACTGGATGATAAATGATATAAAAAATATATATATATCACTACTGCAGCCGGACAGGTATATATTATATATTATATAATGACGGACCTGCTGGACACTGTCTGTCAGCAGAATGAGTTTTATTTTTATAGAATAAAAAAAACAACAACACACAAGTGAAGTCACACGACGAGTGTTTAACTTTTTCAGGCAATCACAATATAAGTATACTACTAACTATACTGGTGGTCAGTGTGGTCAGGTCACTGGTCAGTCACACTGGCAGTGGCACTCCTGCAGCAAAAGTGTGCACTGTTTAATTTTAATATAATATTATGTACTCCTGGCTCCTGCTATAACCTATAACTGGCACTGCAGTGCTCCCCAGTCTCCCCCACAATTATAAGCTGTGTGAGCTGAGCAGTCAGACAGATATATAATATATATAGATGATGCAGCACACTGGGCTGAGCCTGAGCAGTGCACACAGATATGGTATGTGACTGAGTCACTGTGTGTATCGCTTTTTTCAGGCAGAGAACGGATATATTAAATAAACTGCACTGTCTGGTGGTCACTCACTATATAATATTATGTACTCCTGGCTCCTGCTATAACCTATAACTGGCACTGCAGTGCTCCCCAGTCTCCCCCACAATTATAAGCTGTGTGAGCTGAGCAGTCAGACAGATATATAATATATATAGATGATGCAGCACACTGGGCTGAGCCTGAGCAGTGCACACAGATATGGTATGTGACTGAGTCACTGTGTGTATCGCTTTTTTCAGGCAGAGAACGGATATATTAAATAAACTGCACTGTCTGGTGGTCACTCACTAGTAAACTCTCTGCACTCTCTACACTTCTACAGTACTCCTCCTAGTCCTAAGCTCCAGTAAATCTCTCTCTCTTATAATCTAAATGGAGAGGACGCCAGCCACGTCCTCTCCCTATCAATCTCAATGCACGTGTGAAAATGGCCGCGACGCGCGGCTCCTTATATAGAATCCGAGTCTCGCGATAGAATCCGAGCCTCGCGAGAATCCGACAGCGTGATGATGACGTTCGGGCGCGCTCGGGTTAACCGAGCAAGGCGGGAAGATCCGAGTCGCTCGGACCCGTGTAAAAAAACATGAAGTTCGGGCGGGTTCGGATTCAGAGAAACCGAACCCGCTCATCTCTAGTTTTAATACGCTCGTATGTAAAAATTCATGATCATAGCTTGTAAACTGTGGATTTGTATAGAAAGACAGAAGGACAGAAGAACAAATCTTCGCTTTTATATAGTAGATTATTTGTATTTTATAAAAAAATGTCATCATGACTACATGATTGTACTCAGATCTAGCAATATGTAGGATTTTAGTTAACATAAATTATTTAAATAGGTACTTCTTTTATTCGTATTCGTTATAGAGGGCACTTGGGTTAATTAGCGGGCTTTCTAATCACACAGCAGCTTCTATTAACTGTATCTTGCTTTGCATTATCCTTTCCCTTTTTTTGATGGATACTGTTTGTGTAAACCATTTCCTGCTGAAATGTTTTACTGAATTAGCACACTGTAAACTCATTAGTCCAATCCATTGATACACAGTGATTGTAAAAGGTCTGTCAGTGTAAACAACTGAAAGCAAACAGACCTTCGCTGCTCCGGGACTACAGTACAAGCTTTTTATTACATATTCCTTTTAATGTATATTTATCTGAAAAGCTCTATGATGCCTGTAGATAATTATTATTTTCATCTTGTAATTATCACTTGAGAACTGACTGCAGCTAGACCTTCTGTCTAATGTTGAAATTTCTTTAATCTGCGCTCATTTAGTTTTCATGGATCAGTGTTTTGTCAGATGCCTGATTCATTCTTTACTGATATAATTGCATTTTTATCTAGCAGCTGTTTGTGAGCTTCAATAACCATTGCAATGGGTTTTCCTCTACTCACTGTGCTATGTGAGGGTTTGTATTGTATCTGTTGGTTGTGCTTTAGGCTGAAAACAGTCATTCTGCTACATTTTCGACAATTTTTAGCAACATATGGAATTCATTTAATTACTTTGTCTGAAATGATTGCAGTTAAATGCTATAAATGAAGAATATTTTTATAGTTGTATGAAATAGAAATTTGATTCGAAGATTACCGAAACACCAACTGAAGAGAATGAGAAACTAGAATCCAGAAACAATAAATGTAGATATTTTCATAACTTATAACAGTGCTCTGAGAATGAAACGCAGCCTTAGATGTTGTATTACATCTGGAGTATTTGGTTCATTAGACTGTCAGATAAATAATGGCAGAATGTAACTTGGGAAATAAAAAGACTTTTATGAAACTTGGCAATGTACGTTCCCATATGGTAGATTTTGTAAAGTAAAAAAAAAAAATGCATCCCTTGCTTTTACTGTATTTAAATTACTACAGAAACTGCAGACTAAGTTTTTCTAATGTCAGCAATGATTAACCAGTTTATCTTATTCAAAGCATTGTTAACACTTCACTATCGCCTAGAAAACCATATCGCCCCGAAAGCCCCCTTCTACTACTGTAACTACTGCAGTAGAATGGCTGGGGGCTCATGTCCAGAACACATGGTCTGTTTCAGAGATTGACGCAAATCGGATCGCTGCTGCTTCCCTGTATGCAGCCGATCTGCAAAGTTATGCAAAGTTGCAGGAGCCGTCTTTTGTATTGAGACACCCACCTCCAGTTTCTCAGATCTGCCTCCTGCGTACAGCGACACAGCAACAGACGCAACACTGGACCGCTGAGCAAACCATATGATTGCACAAGATGTCTGTCACAACTGAGATGCCAGAGCCAAACCACTATGTCTGAGAATGCTATTGCTGGCTCTAACACATCATCGAAATGCTTGTGACACGCATGTGTTTTAGTCGCCATTCCCCATAACCTCCCCAACTGGTCCTGCATCTAAATCCACACTGCAGGCACCATTGCAATGCCATCATGGCACATGGGCAGTACAGCTCAGAAGCATGCACAGTAGACAGAACAGAGGCCATTTGCCAAAAAAATGTAAACTGTCTCCACCTGTCATTCAGGCCCACATGGTGGTTTGTGAGTTATTCCTACCCCTGGCTCTCAAGGTACTCTGTGTACAGGCTGCTTACACCCGGTATTGGTTACACTCAGGGCCGGTTCAAGCCCGCTTTGCGCCCCGGGCAGGAAATGGGGCGTGGCTTAATACAGGGGGCGTGGTCAATTACGCCCCCTGTACAGTAGTAGAGCCGCTTAAATGCTGAGAGGTGCGCGATGACGTCAACGTGCACCGCACAGCAAAAGGTCCTCTCCATGAAGGGAAACTAGACGCGTAGCGTCTAGTTCCCTTCGTGGAGAGGACCTTTGCTGTGCGGTGCGCGATGACGTCATCACGCACCGCTCAGCAAAGGTCCTCTCCACGAAGGGAAACTAGACGCTACGCGTCTAGTTCCCTTCACAGGCGGCACAGCCGGGGGACACAGCGGGCACCGGAGGGCACAGCAGTGGCGGATCTTGCCATGGTGCGGCGCCCTCCGGACGGCGCCAGCGCCCTCTGGAAGGCGGCGCCCCGGGCAAAAGTCCTGCTTGCCAGTGGCAAGATCCGCTACTGGTTACACTGTAATAGACACGTAAGGGGAGATGTATTATAGCGGCATGGATGATTACCGAGGCAAAGCAGGAAGCCACACTGATAAGATGTATTAACATCTTGTCTGCCAAAGCGGGGGAGTGAGAACACCCCCTTTTGGGATCCCCACATGAGCACACAGCTTAGTGCTGATGCGCTGTGGCTCCCTACCTGACCGGCTCCACTGGACATGCACAGGATCTCATATGCAGCCCAGAACTGGAAGCCACCGCAGCCAGGGATAGTTCTGTTCATGGCTCTGGTGAATGGGCAATGTCATCTGCAGCTGTCAAAATTGATAGCTGCAGATGTCAGAATGACCAGTGCCACTGACCATTCATACATTGCCCTGCACATCGGCGTGTTATTTTGTAAATAGCAGGACCAATATAAACAGGGCCGCACAGTGCCCCTATCATGTAGTGCGAACAAGCACAGTCATACATGGGGAGAGGTGGTATCCATGCACATAACGTGCACTGATACCACTTCTCCCCCTTAAAGACTGATGTTACATCTTCTCCTTAATACAGGATGATAATAGTAAGCGATTGCACTGCCTTGTGAACAATTACAAAGTTTGCACTAATAACTACAGTAGTGCATGTGGGTAGGCTGATGGATCAATTAAGCACAGATGACATTTCTTGCCAATAGCAAAACTGATATGCAGCTAGATTCTCCACATCCAGAATGTCGACGTGTACCTTTAACATGTCGACATTCACAGTGTTGACACTGACATAATGTCAATATGGTCAGAGTGTCAACACACGATTATACAGTCAGTGTTAGGCATCAGTTAAGGTTCGGGACATGGTTAGGCTGCTGTTAGGGTTAGGCTGCAGATAGGCTATGGTTAAGGTTAGGGTTAGGCTGCGATTAGGGTTAGACTGTGGTTAGAGTTAGAGTGCGGTTAAGATTAGGCTTAGGCTGTGGTTAGAGTTAGACTGAGGTTAGGTTTAGGCTGCGGTTATGTTAGTTTTAGGCTGCGGTTAGGGTTAGCTGCTGTTAGGGTTAGACTGAAGTTAAGGTTAGGCTGCGGTTAGGGTTAGACTGCAGTTAGGGTCAGGGTTAGGCTTCAGTTAGGGGTAGGCTTAGATCAAAAGTAAACAGGAATTCCCATTGTGGACATGCCGGCCATCGGCATTCACAATATAGCATGAGGGGGTACTCTATGTATGGAATTTAAGCTGTAGATATAGGGAGGTAAGGTATGACTGACAGCCATGTAGATGAGACAGAGAGAAGGTTGAATTTGAGTATTAGGCATAAGGAGCAAGTGGAGTGACTGGCAGAGAGAGCAGCAACATTAGAGCATTGAGAGATAGAAGACTATACCAGCTGTCGGGATAGATAGAGTGCAAGATATAGTAAACCTACTAAATCAGGCGCTAACACAATGTATACTTTAAATTTCTAAAATACACCTCTTAAAATGTTTGGTTTAAAACAGCAGCTCCTATATGGCAACTGGATGCCTTACACAGAAAAATACCCAACTGTGTTTCCAAAGAAACATCAAGAAGCGCTAATAATATATGTATTCAAAATATGTTTTAATATTGCTTAGAACCATAAAAACAAAATATCAATATTCAACCAAATAAATGGTAACAAGATTGTATAATAGCAACAATAAAAATGTATAATCAGTGTAACTTGCTTATTATTTGTGTGCAGTACTGCAGTCCATTGTTAAGGAGACGTGTTGGAATTATCCACTGATTAATATAACTCAAGTGCACTGGAGAAACTTCCCCTAGTTTTAGGGGGAATTGAAAAGGTTTAGTTCAAGCCCCTGAATTACGGGGCACTGGTCTCACCCAATGCTGGAGGTCTCCGCTGATTCCCGTCAAGCAGACTAAGTTCGTCAGCAAGATGCTGAAGCTGGAATTCAATGCAGGAACAAGGCAAAACCCACTGGACAGATAGCTGGAACCAGATACATGAACCATGGAGCTGAACACAGGAAGCATGAGCTATAACTGGCAATTCATCTTGGGATTGAGAGGCTTAAAAGAACAAGCTGGACCAATTAGCTGAGAGCACCAGACAGGTCCCCCAGTAACTGTTATATCATGCAGCTGCAGTGCACACTGAGCAGGCTGACAGACAGTTGCTGAATGCAGGAGGCAGTGGGAGAGAACTATGCAGGACCTAGCTGTGACCTGTAGTTCCACAAACTGAAGCAGAGGTAAGTCATAAGAATAACCAGCAAAACATGAGTAATATTAATTAATGAGTTACTCCACATAAGCTGTGCAGCTAGTATCCTAATTACTAGGAACAACCTGAAATACAAAGAAGAGAGAGCAGCAGCTGCATCCAGGTGCTTGATCAATGCTGAAAGCTGAACTGACAGATTTGCTGATGTTGCACATGACAGTACCCCCCCTTCCCCTCTTCAAGGTTGTACTCCGGACACCCTACCTCGGCCAAGGGGAACTGAAGACAAGAACATGGATAGCCAGACAACTTAATATCTCCGACGAGATTTCTTCTTCTTCTTTTTCCGAGGTTGGTTAGGTCTGAATACAGTAATTCCAAATATGTTATCTGAACTTAAGGTACCTTCAACCAGAGGGATTTCATCTGTTTCAGAATCATAATCTGAGTTAGAGTCCACATCTAATGGAAGGATTATGGTTTTCTCCTTTGGAATAGATGGTATGGAAGAAGTAGCATGGCAAGATTTAGCATATACAGGACTCATGACTGACTGGATGGACACTGGATATTGTGGATCATGCTTATTCATAACTTCACAGGACGGAAACAGAGAGGCATAGCCAGCAGTTAATATCCGGACTTGTGGTTTAGGTGAAGATGGCACTGAGCTGTGAACAACCTGAGACCGACAATCCTTAGACGCTTGGTACTTATAAACTTGATTTTTCTTGTTAGAACCTGAATCCTTGCTCAAAGACCTAGAACTCTCAGGGGATTCAGAAGGTACTAACTCAGGACCACCAAACTTCCGGATCACCGCCCGGATGAAGGCATCCACACCGCCCGGATGAAGGCATCCACGTTCTGCAGAACAGGATCACTGGACTCTATTAACTGGTTAGCCCATTTTCTTGCCTTCCCTCTGAAAGACATAATAATTAGTAACACAATCTCTGCCGGAGAGGTACAGAGTGGAGCAGTCTCCATAATCTGTAGCACTAATTTGTGATACTGTTCCAGTTTTCCATAAAAGAGAGCAGGATCTGGATCTTGGTCTTTAGGAGGAGTCTGTGAACTTTGTGGTTGGGGTTTCCTCACAGATTTTACAGGGTTGGAAGCAAGATCAGAATTTTTTTTCAGAAGTCCTCTCTAAGGACAAAGCATGAACCACCCCTCCTGGGGTCACGGTTGGAATTCTCCCTTCAAGGGACTCGACAACATTAACTCCTCCCAGGGTCCTGACTGAAATGCCTCCCTCTGGAGTCACAACAGGAATTTCCTCTCCTGAAATCTCAATAGGACTTTCCTCCTCAAGGCTCTCAACTGGAATTCTCTCTTCAGAGATCTCGGCTGGAATTATTCCTTCAGGAGAATCAACTTGAATCTCCCCTGCAGGGGTCATGACCGGAATTACCTTTTTAAGGGTTACTACTTGAATCCTCTTTTCAGAGTTCTGGACAGATAATTCTCCTTCGAAGGTCTCCGCTGGAATCACCACTTTTGAGGTCTCGGATGAAATTTCCCCTGCTGAGGTCATGACAGGAGCTACTTCTTCAAGGGTCACGACTAGAATCCTCTTTTCAGAGGCCTCAACTGGAGTCACCCTTTCAGGGATCTTGGTTGGAACGCCCTCCTTCAGAAGAACCTTCCTTTCATGGGTTTCAGGTAGATCTGATGCACTCTCAGGAACTGATGAATCCAATGCTCCTTCTAGGACTATGCAATCATATGCCCCCTCAGGGGCTCCAGGCTTGGATGCTCCTTCTGGAGTCCTAACATCATACCCCATGCCTGAGGTCGGTAGAGTGGACTCTTTTCTTGGGGTACATACATGAGATTCCTCTCCTGGGGTCGGCACCTGGCACAACTTTTCTGGAGTCTGGACATCACATATCCCCTCTGGAGTCCTAACATTGGACTTCCCTTCCGGAGTCAAAATATCGGCTACCCCTCCTAGGGTCAAGCCATAAGCAGAAACATCTAGCATTTCTCCTAAGGCCTGGATATCAACTTTCCCTCCAGGGATCAAATCATTGATCATGAAGTTGGATGCCTCACTTGAGGATAAAGAAAGGGGTTCATCTTCTGAGGCTGGAACATAGCTCTCCCCATCTGGGGTCTGAACATCGGACGGGACATCAGATACTTCCTCTAGGGCTGGACACTCGGAGCCCCATCCTGGGGCTGGACACTCGGAGCCCCCTCCTGGGGCTGGACACTCGGAGCCCCCTCCTGGGGCTGGACCCTCTTTTAGGGAACCTTTGGCACCTTTATTGGAAGTTGGGGAGTCTGAGTTGACTGTTTGAGATGACTTATCGGCCTGGACCTTAAATAATTGAGAGTTGTCACTTTTCCCTGACCTGCGGAGGGAGCAGTCCTTTATGAAGTGACTTGCGTTCCCGCAATATAAGCAAAGCAGGAGCTCCTTTCGTCGCTGGCGCTCAGCCTCTGAAAGTTTTGGGCGCCGAAAACTCTGGAATCTCCTTTCCATCACCTCTGGAGGAGTCACCCCGCAATTAGGGGAACCAGAGTCGGCAGCCTCCTCTGCTTCTTTAAGAACGGAAGCGACTCTCACGGCATATGAAGAACTTCCAATCATTTCTGAAAGTAAACCGTTAATTTCAGAACATGGTTTAAACAACTGTTGTAAAAGAGACTGTAACATCTTCAGTTGTTCAAGACTCCCACTGCTGGCAAACTGAGGAGACAATGAACAGTCATCTTGAGAGGTGCCCTTTACTCCTTGTCCACATGACTGACAAAGATTGGAGTTGATAGAATTGTTTTTGCTTGCAGGAATCTGTTGCTGCAGAGCATCTACACAAATTGAGAGCCCTAGAAAGGCTTGTGACAAAAGGTTAAGCATGTCTTCACAGACTTTCACTTTGCTGTGCAGAATCTGATCGGATTCAATTTCTGGATTCTGACTTGAAGTGGAAAACTGGACTGGATTAGACATGGCTGGATTTGGCTGGATCCCTCTTGCTATTCAGTAATAGGCCAGTTATTATGTCAGAGACTGGGTGAGTGTCAGAGACTTGGTGCAGAATCTGGAATTTGGGATCAATGTCAGGGACCGGTTGAATATCAGAGACTTGGTGCAGAATTTGGAACTTGGGGTCAGGTACCAAGTAGTTGACGTTACCCAGAACAGAGGCGCGGAGTCTAACACGCCGGGAGGTTTTCACTAGGGAATCCCGCAAGGGGATATGGGCTTCACGTCTCCCGACGTGCAGGTCACGGCCCCCTGTCTGGGTCACTTGATACCTGAACTGGACTAGAATTATGGCAGAGGTGTTGTATGATAGTCCAGATGTATATGACAAACCGCAGGGGTACGCAGGAACAAACAGGAACTGGGGAAGGTGACAGGGTGCACACCGCCAGATGGTATACCGGGGCCGTGGAGACGGAACAGCAGCAGGAACTCTAGGAGAGACACAGGAGGTAGCGGTATACGGACGGACTGGAGTGCAGACACTTGGAGACAGGGTAACGGTAGTCGGCAGACTAAGTTCGTCAGCAAGATGGTGAAGCTGGAATTCAATGCAGGAACAAGGCAAAACCCACTGGACAGATTGCTGGAACCAGATACATGAACCATGGAGCTGAACACAGGAAGCATGAGCTATAACTGGCAATTCATCTTGGGATTGAGAGGCTTAAAAGAACAAGCTAGACCAATTAGCTGAGAGCACCAGACAGGCCCCCCAGAAACTGTTATATCATGCAGCTGCAGTGCACACTGAGCAGGCTGACAGACTGAATAGTAGGATTCAGATAACCAGCTGTAATTACAGAATGCAGACACCTGTGAAGTCAGTTGCTGAATGCAGGAGGCAGTGGGAGAGAACTATGCAGGACCTAGCTGTGACCTGTAGTTCCACAAACTGAAGCAGAGGTAAGTCATAAGAATAACCAGCAAAACATGAGTAATATTAATTAATGAGTTACTCCACATAAGCTGTGCAGCTAGTATCCTAATTACCAGGAACAACCTGAAATACAAAGAAGAGAGAGCAGCAGCTGCATCCAGTTGCTTGATCAATGCTGAAAGCAGAACTGACAGATTTGCTGATGCTGCACATGACAACCTGTCATAGGGCTAATGCAGGTGTTTATGGTAGGCCGACGGTGGCATCTCAAGAATCCCTGGCGGTGTTACAGCGTGCTGAGATGCTGAAGGTGGGCTTCTCACATTAATATTCAGGCATCTACACCAGGAAAAGGCTAAAATTAGCATATTAGTGCATTGCAGATGCGACTCCGGCAACAGGCACAGCAGTAGATGCAACAGCAACCTCCTCTGAATCAGACCCTTATTGTTGTAAATGTTGTCTTCTTTTACCTCAGAAGCATCATTCATCATAGTGTCCTGTGAAACAGTAATGCTGCGTTATAGTGCTGATCTTCCTGTAAATGCAAACATATTTATCATCTTAGTGCTTAATATTGTAGCTGTCCTCACCTGTGGCCTCCTCATGTGTGCTGGAAAGACTTGCTAGAGACAGGACAGGTCTGTGTGATGAAACTGGTGCTGTACTCATTTGTGACCTCCTCATGTGTGCTGGGAAGACTTGCTGGAGGCAGGTCAGGTCTGTACGATGAAACTGGTGCTGTACTCACCTGCAACCTCCTCATGTGTGCTGGGAAGACTTGCTGGAGGCAGGACAGGTCTGTGCGAATAACCTGGTGCTGTCCTCACATGAGGCCTCCTCACGTGTGCTGGAAAGACTTGCTGGAGACAGGACAGGTCTGTCTGATGAAACTGGTGCTGTCCTGATCTGCAGCCTCCTCATGTGTGCTGGGAAGACTTGCTGGAGGCAGGACAGGTTTGTGCGATGAATCTGGTGCTGTACTCACCTGCGACTTCCTCATATATGCTGGGAAGATTTGCTGGAGGCAGGACAGGTCTGTGCGATGTACCTGATGCTGTACTCACCTGCGACCTACTCATGTGTGCTGGGAATACTTGCTGGAGGCAGGACAGGTCTGTGCAATAGAAACATGTCACAACAACATCATTATTTGTGTTATGTTTCTATCCTGTGAAGTAAAATCATGTCAGACAAATGGCATTGGGTCATGTCTAACCTTCGACAATCTGTTTCCCGTGCTGTGCACACAAAAAACATAGTATTACATGTCAAAGTCGAAAAATATTGCAGTACACACATCACGTACAAACTACACACAGATGGCCTCCACGCGTGTACTTGTTCTGTCGTGCGTGCACATATTCTCAATTTGCATATGGTCGCTCCCGCGGTCCTGCGCATTAGCGTGTGGTATGGGTATTTACGGTAGAGTTTGTGAACGCATGGAAAGCTATCAAAACACATTACATATTTAATCCAAATAATGCACAATGTACACATAGCCTCCCTGCACCACATCAGAAAGTAACAGCAGTTTTAATGGTTTCAGAACAAAGTGATTCACCTTTACAGGATAGGGGACAGAACAAGGTTATAAGGTGGTGTTTGGTATCCAGCTGTAGGGTATTTTAAGGGTAACATTCCGGTGTTGGTTTGAGAAAGATCGCATGTTCCTGCGGATAGTTATGTGCAGGAGCAGAATATAGATATAAACTGTATTTACTGTACATTATGTATGCGGCGGGAATCCAGAGGAGACCACCCACAAGAGCAGTTGGGAAAGACATCGCCTACCTATTCAAACCGACCTATGACCTCTCCTGTACTGTAATGTGCATCCCTGTGTCCAATGGACAAAGAGATTACAGTATCTATTGTATTGCTTTTTGGAAGAATTGTATAAAGAGAGCCTGCTGCAGGCCTGGTCAGACACAAGACTCACAACGTTATCTATCAGATGACGGAGGACCGGACCAGGTAGCGCAAGCGAATCCACTCACGTATGTACCATTGAATGTAGCCATTTACTCTGTTATATTGTATTGTATTATTTGTATCGTAACCCCCTTTCAGCAATAATACACTGTGGTTTCGGAACCCAGTGGTTTAATTACAATCTGGTGTCGTGTCTTCATTGCCCTGCTAAGGTTTAAAGTGTATTATCAATGCATTGCATTGCTGTAAAAGGTTTAAAGTGCATCTCTGGGTGTGTACGCGCTGTGAGTACTTTGTACCGTCAGCGCGGCGTTTGTACGTCAAGTCCGTACACAGCACGGGACTTTGTACGCTAATAGCGCACAAACTACGTAGAGTGTGTATTAAGTACAGCGGCCGCAGCGGCTCCATGGTAAAGTGTATTTAAGGTGTGTTTAAGGTATAGCTTTCATTCCTAAGGATAAATCAACTTTATCATACATATATTTTACACACATAAAAAAACCACAGATACTCGCCAGGCTGTGGATGTGCAGACGGCCTTTCAGCTTTCTGTACTGTTATTGCTTTTAAAATTTCTAAAGGCAGTATAGCCAGCATAGGTGTGCGCAGGGGGGGCGCCTGGTGCGCACAGGCACGCTCTAATGTCTGGCACCCCGATCTCACATGCCAGATGCTGCAATCACCGAGCAGGCAGATTACTGTCCCCTCTGCGCTGCACCCTGTCAGGACTGCATTACTGACCGGACGCCTGGGTTAATCAAGGGTGCCACTGCCACCGGCTTTCAAATTCCCAGCTCCACCTCCACGTACAAAAACAATGTGATGCTCGCACACCCACCCGTCACACCCGCCACATGCCCACCTCTCTCCTTCTATGCTATGCCAACGCCAGCCACTGATGAGGAGCAGCATGCAGCCAGTGTTCCTCTTAGGAAGACAGGTTCAATACTGGCAGGCAGTCTGCAGCAGCATTGACACGTCACTTGTTTTTCCAGCAGCAGCAGTAACTAGTCTGCGACTTTCAGGGTCAGTTCAGTTACCGACTTGTAAGTAAGCTGCTGCAGCTTGCAGGGGAAAGAGAGGGGGAGCCAGACCAGGCTGAGTAGGAGCAGTGTAATTGCAGTGAGTGCCATCAGGGGTGTTTGTTTGGTGCACACCACAACATCTGACAATGTATCTGCTTTATTAGGATTGGTACAAGGGTGGATATTTTATATGCGTTGATCATCAATAGATGGTGCTAGACACGCCCAAAAGGCGGTGCTAGACACACCCCTCCGACAGTGCACCCCCTAATAAAATGTGCTGCGCATGCCAGTGATAGCCAGCAATTCTTTCCTCAAGAGATATTTCCAGACAAGGAGAGGGCCCTCATGGGAGGGATGGCGCCTTGTGCTTAGCTGGATTTTCTTCTTAAAACAGTGTTTTATGGGGTATGGGTCATTAGGTCGACCACACTTAGGTCGACAGTCATTAGGTCGACCACTATTGGTTGACATGCATTAGGTCGACATTGTCACTAGGTCGACATGATCATTAGGCCAACATGAACAAGGTCGACATGAGTTTTTTGTACTTTTTTTGGTGTAGTTTTTTCTTAAAGTGACGGGGAACCCCAACTAGTGCACCTAAGTGTGGTCGACCTAATGACTGTATCCCGTTTTATGCCACAGTGTTGTGTTGTGGTGTACTATTTAGTTATTCTTCTGCATTAACTGCACTGTATTTCCCATTACAGAGCCATTTATTTCTGATAATGCTGGTTTTTGCAGCCTAGCTCCTCAATATCAGTTCATACCAGTGACTCCAAGGTGGAATTCAACTAGGTGCAAGGTTTAGCAAGCAAAAAAACCTTGCGGACCTCGTGCCCAATTTTGCATTACCATGGGAATGCATGCTCCCGATACCCGCAGAATCCAATTAAGGAATAATGATTGGGGGGTTTCAGCTCCGAAAACCCTGTGAAGAGATTTTGAAAAAAAATTATACTAACCCCTCCGGTGGCCTACCCTCCATCTTTCCACCGGGAGGGGGCTGCTGGGAGATGTAGCTCTCCCAGCTGCTGCCTCTGGGGGCAAGGGGATCATACACAAGGGGGTTGTCACACACACACTCACACAAACTCATACACACACTCACACATAACTATAAACACTTACTGTATATACACACACACACACACACACACACATTACTACGATGCAAGTTGAGGATATGGCAGGTCAAATTCTGCATCTCTGAGTCTCACAAATGTAGTTACCTGCGAATCTAAGTCAGGCTCAGGCAGGGGCACATCAAGAGAAGAGGAGGCCTGTGCACAGTCTCCATCCAGGACCCCGCCTCTCTAGTCAGCAATAGACCCTGGGCACTAAGGTCATTAGGAGACCCTAGCACTATCCCAGAAATGGGTATTCAGTATGCCGGCTGTCGGGATCCCGACGCACAGTATACCGGCGCCGGGATCCCGACAGTGGGCATACCGACACTTATTCTCCCTCGTGGGAGCCCGACCGCCGGCACACCATAGTGAACACCCCAGAGACTAGTGTGCATGCACAGGCAGAGCCTGCGATACCCGCTCAGCAAAGGGATGTAAAGCAGGTAAGCACCGGAGTGGACAGGCGCTCTCCCTGCTCTGCATCCCTGCATCTGACTTCTGACGGAGCGGCGCCATGCCGGTGGAAGCAAGGCTGAGAGCTCTGCTTCTGTGCTCTTGGAGGAGGGGCATTGCATGGGCGGGGCAGAGGATTGGGAACCAATAATGTCCGGGCTGGGGTGGGAATGGGAGGGAAGCCGCCTGCTGCTGTTTTGCCGTACTTTGAGTGGCAGGCTGACCCGAGACGGACAACACGGAGGGGGAGAACAGGAGGCTACAGTACCTGCACTGCACAGTGACTGCTGATAAGCAGGAGACCTGGAAGTCACTACAGTGGGCGGCCCACCACAGACACTGAAGTGGAGCAGCAATATCTGGTCTAATGGATCAGGTAAGCAGCTCAGTTCAACAGGCAGCACTGAATTGGTGGGGAATGGGGGGGGGAGAGAGAGAGAGAGAGAGAGAGAGCACTAAGGTGGGGAGGTGACAATAGCTGGGAGAGAACACTGGGATTGAGGGGGGGTTGTGACAGTGGCTAAGAGATAATATGGGAAGGGGAGGATACTGGCTGGGAAAGAATGCAGGTGTATGGGGTGACACTGGCTGGTTGAGAAAACAGGGGTAGGGGGTGAAATAAATAATGGATAATGTAGAATGGGAATATAGGCAGAAAGAGGATAAAGTTAGAGGCTCAGAGAAGCATAAGGGGGCACAGAGAGGCAGTAGTACATATAGAGACACAGGCAGAATGGAGCATAGGTTGAGGCACAGACAGAATGGAGCACATAAAGAAGCACAGACAGGTGGTAGCATCTAGTTACCATTCATGGAGAGGACCTTTCCCACTATCCCCTGGGTCCATGTCACAAACTACTTGGAATAGTAACCTGTGGCGAGCGAAGCGAGACACCGACCCTGAAGCGTAGCGAGCCCTCCAGGGTCCAATGGTGCAGAGATAACACAAAATAACCTCAAACAAACGGAGAATGGATAAAACATTTAGGCGCTTTAAGGACAGAAGTTCTCTACTGCCCTATTGTGCTGTCACTTCCTTGTCCTGATCAGGAAGGGAACATAGACACCACCACGGACAGACAGACAGAAGGGGATACAGTTAGAAGGAAATGTCTAATTGGTTGGTTTAGGTAACACAACAAATGACTTCAAAGTTGTAGACAGGTCTTGAGTGACATATTTTTAAATTTAAAAAGTGTCGTAAAAGCAAGTGCGCCTGGATTCAGAGGGTGGGAGGGGGGTCAGGCATCTGCCAGATGTACCAACAGGCCAGCAGCAATATGGTTAATGATGGTAAAATTATATAGACTGGGCTATACTGACATTCCAGTGTACTGTGTCATAACGTGTGTAAGGGGTACTACTGTGTAGAATAACGTGTATAAGGGGTACTACTGTGTAGCGTAATGTGTATAAGGGGTACTACTGTGTAGCGTAACGTGTATGGGGGTACTACTGTGTAGCATAGTGTGAATAAAGGGTACTACTGTGTGACATATTTGAATTGGGAGGTAATCCCCTTCCTTGTGAGATTACACCCATTTTTGTGGTGCATGCATTCAGTGTGTGCTATCCCAGATGATTATTTGATCTGTGGACGTCCGCCGCGTCTGGTCGGACAGCTGAGGAGACATGCATGCTGTTATTACAGCTTGATTGGTATTATTGTATTCTAACGTGGGCTGTGACGCGGCCAATTATGGTCACATTCTGCAGGATTTGTTGTGGAAGTCCATATATGGTCATGTAATGAGCACATTGTTTGAATGTTTAATTGTTGTTGCTTTTTGATTGGCTTGCATTTGAACTAGTGCAGGTATTTATGGGCTCTGCTGACACTATGAGACAGGCAGTCCTGGATGAAGGTGGCTGTTACCACCAAAACAAATTTGTTGATTGATGGGTCTTTAATATATATCCTGAAGGAATGGTTGAATATGCAATACCTGGATTATGACTGCAAATTGTGATTCTTTTGAACTACATGTCTAAGCATTGCTGCTATAAATGAAGTTAAAAGCTTTTTAATTGCATCTCAATTGGAGTGCTGGCTACCCATGCTCTTCTGTACCTCCAAACGGCTCAGGTGGACATGGACTTTACTATGATTTTTTTTTAAACCGGAACCCTTATTAACTATATAAAGAGTGGGGCTCATTCAAGTTTTTTATGCAGTTGGATTTTCTTGACCTGCACCGTGATTGAAAACTACTATCCAAGGGATCATATGCTGTTTATGTTTGTATATGGTTTTAATATTTATTGTCTTATTTGCACTTGTTCTTGATTTGTGATGGATCCTGATGTTGGTGACTTATTGGGTACTAAACAATTTTTAGACAAAGATATTTCTAAGATTTTGTTCACAGATACTAACCAATTAGCATTCGATGTTGATAGTCCAGCAGAAGTATTTTCTGATTTAGTGAAGCTTCGTAAGAGGTTGGTAGAACTAGAGCTTCACGGCCTTACTTTATCCCAAAATCACAAGGATAAACTAATTCCAAGGGGCTTTAGAATTAGGAATCAGCCCACCATTGGATGCAGTAATAAAGAATTCTGAAGACAGTGGTGCATGATCCTCAATCAATGCAGCTTTGACCTGATGGTCCTTGTTGTACAACAGGTGAATGTTGATATTGAGGTTTTGAAAAGAGAGATTAATGACTGTGAGAAGGATGGCCTTGACACCCTAAAAAATGATGAAAGCGAGAGCTGGTTGACCAAATTGGATGAAGATATCTTGAAATGTAAAAACGATCTGTAGGGATTTAAATGATCTAAGTATAGAAAAGTGAGAGACGACTATAAGGATCTTAAGGTCTACTTGTGGTTGACTAGTCAAACCAATAGACGTCCCTGGAGAAGAGACCAGGGTGGCAGACGTAAGTTTGAACGACATTTTACTGATGTAGAGACATACGTCACAGAGTGACTCTGATAACTCTTTTGCCACTAGGGGTTCTTTTTCTCGGGGGCATGTATATACTCACAGCAGAAACAGATTTACAAAATACCCTGGGCAGAGGGGGGGGTCAAACACAGGAGGACAGCAAATAAAACAACAGAGAACAGTTCATAGATAGTTGTCTTCAATTTATCCGATTATACACCTACTTAAACCGAAATGACAGTCCTTTCAAAGGGTCTGTCTTTATTCCAGACATTTACGCAAAAACCACTTGAGTTTGAGGTTGAATTACATAAATTTCAGAGACAACTTAATCTGATGAACAGGGAGGTAGGAAGGAGGACTCCTCAATTTTTTTTACCTACTGGACTTCCACACTCTGCCTAACAAGCATTTTGCACAACAAGCACTTTCATCTATATTTATAAACCAATATTGAAGACAACAAAAAACTGCTTATACAGCGCCTAAATAGCAAGAAACTGATGGACTAATTCCCTGGTTTATGCGCAGCTGAGAAACACTATGTGGGTGTTAGTGGAGAAACAAGGAAAAAACAAAATCAGCTGCGCAAAGTATCAGGGAAAAAGATACAATGAATTAAAAGAGAGCCGATGTATATATGTAAACGAACATTATATTTATTAACTGAAAATAAGAAATAAAAATAGATAAAATTTACAATTGCTATTGTGACAATAATTGTTGATAATTAAAAAAGCACACCTTAAACCGTTATATCCATTAAGGCAGACACTGATAGTGTCAATATTCTAGGTATAGTCCACAAAAGACAAAGTCCAAGTGTTTTGGAAGCAGTTTAGTGGTTATAGCCATGAAGTTTAATACTCAGAATGCGGTAAATGAACAGTGAGATATGGTCCCATATCATGGATTTATGTCAGTGTTGGTTGCTGATTAAATTACCTCTCCTTGGGTGGGCTGGTCCAGAGCCGAGCGTCCTCTGCAGTGTATCCTGCAGTGCCCACAATGCGAGTGCCGCAGCGGAGGGAATGCCGTGAATTCACTGTAAAGTGATTGCCGTGTGCTGGTGTAGACTGCTGGCAGGGAGCCGTATGGTAAGGTAAACGGCTCAAGAAATCAAGTCCGCGGCTATTCTGAGAGCTCCATGGAGATGTAAGACGGCTGGCGGGGAAGGTAAACCGCTGATGCTTCCAGGTCGGATACCTCGGCAGGTGTGCAAGAACAGGAGGCGTGGCCTAACGCGTTTCGTCACGTGACCCGTGACTTTCTCAAAGGAATATACCAGCCTCAGTGCAGATCCGTTTTTAAAGGCAAACAATTATACACAGATGTAAACAATGTTAAATCATTCCTAATTGGTTACATGTGACTAATAGTGATACTATTATATTCTCTGAGCGGTTTTTTATACTGTATTGAATTAAACAATCAATGTAGCTACAATTCAACACTGTTGGATAGTTTGTTTTAGCTTCACTATTCGAGAGCCGATGTATGTAACCAATTAGGAAGATTGATAGTTTGGGACTATCTAATGGCTGGGTAGACGAACATACGGTCAAGTTCCTAGAGCAAGAATTTCCAGTAACATCGTTGCTCTATATTCTGCCTAAAGTGCATAAAACACTTGTGAACCCCGCGGGTAGAACCATTATTTCTTCTAGGGGGTCCCTGGGGCAACCTCTCTCACAGTTTGTAGACTTCTATCTCCAACCTGTAGTACAGAAAACCCCTTACTTCATCAAAGATACTACCGATTTTTTGGTTAAATTAAATGAGTTTGGTTGGCCACCACCGAAATGTCTTTTGGTTACCCTTGATGTGAGTAATTTGTATACAAATATTGAAAATCGTGTAGGGATTGATTTGGTCAGGGAGGTCCTCACTGCCAGTCCAAATTATTCTGGTCCACCAATTGAATTTTTAATGTTACTCATGGAAGTGATACTCCATAAGAATTACTTTCTGTTTAACAATACTTTTTTTCTTCAACTCAGTGGTACAGCGATGGGGTTGAACATGGTCCCATCATATGCTAATTTGTACATGTACAACTATGAACATCAACATATTATGGGCAATCCATTATATTCACGTTATGTTGCATTTTATTTGAGGTATATTGATGACCTCTTCATGATTTGGACTGGTGGTGTGGATCTTCTTACACAATTTGTAGACCATTTGAACAACATTCCAAGTCTAATTAGATTCTCCTGCAACAGTAGTCCACACACAATTGACTTCTTGGATGTTACTGTAAGAATTGATGAAGGTCAAATTAAGCCCAACATCTTCAGAAAAAGCACAGACAAGAACACATTATTGTTGTCATCTAGTTTTCATCCCCAACCCCTGAAGAGGGGTGTCCCTTTTTCTAAACTTATTAGAGTGGTCAGAGTTATGCCTGACAGGAATAGATTGCATGAGGCCCTGGAAGTAGTGAGTCAGAAATTTCTAGCACGGGGGTATGAGCTGGAGGAGGTGTCATCAGCAATAACTAAATGCCTAACATTAAATAATGATGCCCTTTTCATACAAAATGAACGAGCTCCCAGTGAGATGCGACTACCATTCTCAACTACATATATAATTACTTCAGGAGAAACCAGAGCAGCAGTTTTGAGACATTGGCACATTATTCAATCAGACCCTACATTGGGTCCATTATGTCAACAACCGCCACTGTTTTGTTACAAACGAAGCAAAAATTTGAAAGAGCGGATAACATACTCTGACATTAGTCCTTCTCCGGAAACAAGTTCGGGATGGTTGAAACTACAGAAGAGAGCTTATAAATGCTCCAAATGTGTGAATTGTTCTCATATGCTAATTGGTGGTAATTTTCATCATCCAATAACTGGTACTGACTATCCTATCCACTATAGATTGAAATGTGAATCTAAATATGTTGTCTACATAATCGTATGTCCCTGCAACAAACTATATGTGGGAAAAACCATCAGGATGATTAAAGAGAGAATTGGTATGCATCGTTCATCAATCAAGAAAGCATAAATGGGTATAGATGCCAGCACACCACCTGTAGCAAGGCATTTTTTTTTATGAGAAACATGCTTTACGTGACTTTCGGTTTATGCCGGTGGACCATATTCGACAACTCAAAAGGGGCGGAGATAGGCATAAATTATTGCTACAACGTGAAGGCCAGTGGATCTACAAACTGAACAGTATGGCACCATCTGGTCTTAATGAGGAATTCACCTTCTCCTCAATTTTGTAATTATCTCTTGGAGCGAGTGGGCATACTGTGCAGGAGGAATCTTTTGTTATTTTTGATCTATTATTGTTGTTTTTCTTTGCAGCTCACATTGATACTAATTGTAAGAATGGTCTGCAGGTTGCCTTTTTTTTACAGCTACTCTACTTCTAAAGGTCTAATTAATGCTATAATAGTTTTATGTGTTGGGTATGTCTCATGATGTCAACAGATGTACCATTACAGATCTAGTGCAATGTCCCTGTTTTTAAGCTGTCTAATATGTGTAATCATCATTCTTGCCATTGTGCTATGTTTTATGTTGCACTACTTGCGCAGATCAGTGCAGCTGGGTGATTGACTGGTTCTATCTGTGCTGGTTTAGCACAAGTGGTTGGCAGTGCGTAAACTTCCGCCAACCATTCAGTCATGTGTGCGCGCGTCAATTCCAGTGACACGCACCGTGTCATGTGTCCCTGTATCCCAGATTATTTGATCCGTGGACGCCCGCCGCATCACTTCCGGTGGCGCGGTGGTCATACGGTTGTGTCTATGTTGCCTTCGTGCAAAGGACCTGGACGTGACAAAACGAGTGGGCAGGAGAGAACTTCCGCCCTTACAGCTCCTAAATGTTTTCTTCGTTCTCCGTCCGTTTGGGGTATTTTTTTTTTTCTATGCAGCATTAAACCCTCGCGGGCTCGCTTCACTCGCCACGCATCGGGCACGGTGTCTCGCTTCGCTCGCCACACTTTTCTATTCCAAATAGATTGTGACATGGACCCAGGGGGTTATGGGAAAGGTCCTCTGCACGAAGAGAATCTAGACGCTACCGTGGTCATACTGTTGAGGAGACATGCATGCTGCTATTACAACTTGATTGGTATTATTGTATACTAACGTGGGCAGTGACGTGGCCAATTATGTTCACATGCTGCAGGGTTTGTTTTGGAAGTCCATATATGGTCATGTAATGAGCACATTGTTTGAATGTTTAATTGTTGTTGCTTTTTGATTGGCTTGCATTTGAACTAGTGCAGGTATTTATGGGCTCTGCTGACACTATGAGACAGGCAGTCCTGGATGAAGGTGGCTGTTACCACCGAAACAAATTCGTTGACTGATGGTTCTTTAATATATATCCTGAAGGAATGGGTGAATTTGCTATACCCGGATTATGACTGCAAATTGTGATTCTTTTGAACGACATGTCTAAGCATTGCTGCTATAAATGAAATTAAAAGCTTTTTAATTGCATCTCAATTGGTGTGCTGGCTACCCGTGCTCTTCTGTACCTCCAAACAGCTCAGGTGGACATGGACTTTACTATGAAATTTTTTAAAACCGGCACCCTTATTAACTATATAACAAGTGCGGCTCATTCAAGTTTTCTATCCTTTAATTAAATATAGGAAGGCGCAAATATATAGTTTGCAGGAGGGCGCCGAATACCCTAGCACCAGCCCTGTGCACAGGTCTCCAGAATAATGACGTAGCAGACATTTTCCCAGTGATTTTCCATGTGCAAAACACCCAGGAAATAGCCACTGTGCCATTTTCTCAGTTGTTTCTGTAGCGCTACTTCTGCCAACGTGGGACTCTGAAAGGTAAGTACTGAAAAAATGGGTGAAGTGTGTGCGGTGTGGGTACCCCTGGACTTTGAGGGGCCCGTTTGCACCGCACACACTGCATCCATTACAGATACGCGGGCTCAAGGTATACACACTTATGCACAACATCACTGCAAAATCTAAAAATTGGCCTAATCCCTCACTGTCAAGATTTAAAAAGTTACTAGACGTAAGGTATCCAACAAAAAAGCAGTGCACTTATACTGTTCTCCCACGTGCACATCAATTTACAAAGACTTAAATGATTTTAGGCATTTCAATATTTTACTGTTCTTGCATCAGAATATTTAATCAGCTAGATAATGGCATTTTTTGAAGGCTATATGTCACAAAAATCATGCTAACAAATAACAGATGAGCAGATGGATTGTTATTATGGGTTCACAAAGGTTGAGAGCAGCTAATAGTGAAGATTGATACCTTCCAACAAAACAACAATCTGGTGCAGGTGAACACAGTGGGAACGTGTTTGCTGCAGTTACTGAAGCAGTGCGATTTTAAGCTTAGCAAAGCTCTAATGTTATCTTTCAGCACATGATACGAATAAGAAGAGGATTTTTAAGAAAAAGTGAAACAAAAGTTTAAAGCAAATCTCCTTTGGTACATTTAAGGGTACATAAAATAATTTTACAGAATGGCTTACAAACTGCAATATGCTACAGGAGTATAAAGAACAGCTTATCCAGTGTGACTTTCCTCTGCATGCTTTAGTAAATTTATACTTTACATTAAAAGTTCAGCAATAAAGCAGTGGCAAATAAATGGCTTTAGTAAGAAAAATATATTTAAATTACTTCAAAACTCTGTACAGTATTACTTATACATAGGCCTGGATGTAATGAAGTCCGAGTTTGATGGCTGTGGGGGATGCCAGCCGAACTCGGACATTTTTATTAAAGGGGCAATTCTTTACAAGGCATGGTTTAGACTTCTACATGATTGCCCCTTTAAAAAAAAAAACATCCGAGTTCAGCCGGCATCCTGCACGGCCACCAGACTCGGACTTCATTACAACCCGGCTATTATCAATATAACTGTTTAGCATGGGCTGTGATGTGCTAAGGGGTCTGAATGTAACATTGAGGGACATAAAGTGTCTGATTCATAGATAGACGCTGTTGCAGTGGTTACTGCATCTTTTGCCACAACTGCTACTGAGTCTTATGCTAATGCTGTGGCCAATGGTTGTCCTACTGAGACACCCATTGGCGTCAGCATTAATCTGTCCTATGGAGGTGCATCAGTGCAATCGTGTCTTTAGGCACAGTAGCTGACTGCAACATGCCTGTTCCTGGCTAGCCACCCCCCATTGCCCACCCAGAAATGACCACCAAAATTGCATGGATCATCGTGCAAATTCGATCAGCATCTCAGATCAGGATACATGCGCAGTACGATGCTTGTGCAGACTGAAAACATCTGCCACTTTCGTCTGATGCTGCCCTTGCATCCATTTCTGTACCAGGCTCAAGGTATAGACATTGTACAGAGATTGCAGAGCGAAATACAGACAATTCCAGACACTTTCCATTCTACCCTTTCTAAACAATTTCCAATGCAATGAGGATAAAGGGCTTGATTCAGAGCCGATGTTTAAATAGGTGACCATACAGAGAAACTGTGCCTGCCATAGCGCTGGTGCAAGATTTGATGGTGCAAATGATATTTCATCACCTATGGATGCTGACAGTGGGTGTCTCAGTCCTTACACCAGGGAAGGTCTTTTCTCTGACGTCATAGTGGATGCTGGGAACTCCGTAAGGACCATTGGGAATAGACGGGCTCCGCAGGAGACTGGGCACTCTAAAAGAAAGATTAGGTACTATCTGGTGTGCACTGGCTCCTCCCTCTATGCCCCTCCTCCAGACCTCAGTTAGATTTATGTGCCCGGCCGAGCTGGATGCACACTAGGGGCTCTCCTGAGCTCCTAGAAAGAAAGTATATGTTAGGTTTTTTATTTTACAGTGAGACCTGCTGGCAACAGGCTCACTGCAACGAGGGACTAAGGGGAGAAGAAGCGAACCTACCTGCTTGCAGCTAGCTTGGGCTTCTTAGGCTACTGGACACCATTAGCTCCAGAGGGATCGACCGCAGGACCCGTCCTTGGTGTTCGTTCCCGGAGCCACGCCGCCGTCCCCCTTACAGAGCCTGAAGCATGAAGATGGTCCGGAAAATCGGCGGCAGAAGACTTCAGTCTTCACCAAGGTAGCGCACAGCACTGCAGCTGTGCGCCATTGCTCCTCATACACACTTCACACTCCGGTCACTGAGGGTGCAGGGCGCTGGGGGGGGGGGCGCCCTGAGCAGCAATAAAATCACCTTGGCTGGCAAAATAATCACAATATATAGCCCCAGAGGCTATATATGTGGTAATTACCCCTGCCAGAATCCATAAAAAAGCGAGAGAAAAGTCAGCCGAAAAAGGGGCGGAGCCATCTCCCTCAGCACACTGGCGCCATTTTCTCTTCACGGTGTAGCTGGAAGACAGCTCCCCAGGCTCTCCCCTGTAGTTTTCAGGCTCAAAGGGTTAAAAAGAGAGGGGGGGCACTACATTTAGGCGCAATATTGTTTTTACAAGCAGCTATTGGGGAAAATTCACTCAGTGATAGTGTTTATCCCTACATTATATAGCGCTCTGGTGTGTGCTGGCATACTCTCTCTCTGTCTCCCCAAAGGACTGTGTGGGGTCCTGTCCTCAGTCAGAGCATTCCCTGTGTGTGTGCGGTGTGTCGGTACGGCTGTGTCGACATGTTTGATGAGGAGGCTTATGTGGAGGCGGAGCAGATGCCGATAAATGGGATGTCGCCCCCTGTGGGGCCGACACCAGAGTGGATGGATAGGTGGAAGGTATTAACCGACAGTGTCAACTCCTTACATAAAAGGCTGGATGACGTAACAGCTGTGGGACAGCCGGCTTCTCAGCCCGCGCCTGCCCAGGCGTCTCAAAGGCCATCAGGGGCTCAAAAAATGCCCGTTACCTCAGATGGCAGACACAGATGTTGACACGGAGTCTGACTCCAGTGTCGACGAGGTTGAGACATATACACAATCCACTAGGAACATCCGTTGCATGATCTCGGCAATAAAAATTGTGTTACACATTTCTGACATTAACCCAAGTACCACATAAAAAGGGGTTTATGTTTGGGGAGAAAAAGCAGCCGGTGTTTTGTTCCCCCATCAGATGAGTGAATGAAGTGTGTAAAGAAGCGTTGGTTCCCCCGATAAGAAACTGGTAATTTAAAAAAAAAAAAATTACTGCTGGCGTACCCTTTCCCGCCAGAGGATAGGTCACGTTGGGAGATATCCCCTAGGGTGGATAAGGCGCTCACACGTTTGTCATAAAAGGTGGCACTGCCGTCTTAGGATACGGCCACTTTGAAGGAGCCTGCTGATAAAAAGCAGGAGACTATCCTGAAGTCTGTATATACACACTCAGGTATTATACTGAGACCTGCAATTGCCTCAGCATGCATAGTGCTGCTGCAGCAGGGTCTGATACCCTGTCAGATAATATTAATACCCTAGACAGGGAGAATATGGTGCTAACATAGAGCATATTAAAGACGTAGTCTTATATATGAGGGATGCACAGAGGGATATTTGCCGGCTGGCGTCCAGAATTAATGCAAGGTCCATTCTGCCAGGAGGGTATTAGAGACCCGGCAGTGGACAGGTGATGTTGACTTTAAAAGGCACATAGAGCCTTATAAGGGTGAGGAATTGTTTGGGGATGGTCTCTGGGACCTCGTATCCACAGCAACAGCTGGGAAGAAAATTTTTTACCTCAGGTTTCCTCACAACCTAAGAAAGCACTGTATTATCAGGTACAGTCCTTTCGGCTTCAGAAAAGCAAGCGGGTCAAAGGCGCTTCCTTTCTGCACAGAGACGAGGGAAGAGGGAAAAAGCTGCACCAGTCAGCCAGTTCCCAGAATAAAAATTCTTCCCCCGCTTCCTCTGAGTCCACCGCATGACGCGGGGGCTCCACAGGCATAGCCAGGTACGGTGGGGGGCCGCCTCAAAAATTTCAGCGATCAGTGGGCTCGCTCACAGGTGGTTCTCTGGATCCTTCAAGTAGTATCTCAGGGGTACAGGCTGGAATTCGAGGCGTCTCCCCCCCGCCGTTTCCTCAAATCTGCCTTGCCGATGTCAAAGTCAGAAAAATGTCTCAATGCACGTTGCCATATTTGCACCGCACACTGGTCCGCGCTGCGCGTGCATGCGCTCTCCCGTGGAGGCGCATACCCGCAATAGCGTGCACTCACAGGCGCGGTATGCGTATTTACGGTAGAGTTTACGTAGTCGTAGCGTGCGACTCATTCGTTACATATTTTCACAATTAATGTAGTTTATAGATTATGGTCCCTTTGATAGATTCTGAAAGTTTGGTTAATATAGAATGTCCCTGAACGGAGGAATCCCTCTTTGTATTGTGCGAAGGGTCTAACAGGAGTCAGACAGTGGTGTTTGGTACCTATCGGAAGAGTATTTAAATAGCAATATTCCGGTGTTGGTTTGGAGCAGATTAATTGCTCGTGCGAATAGTTATGGACATAAGAAGTTATGTCCATTTATTTATTATTATTTGTCCTTACTTAGTCATGCATCTGAACAGTTGGAGACAGGCATCAGTAGGTCTCAAATGTCTCTTTGACCTCAGAGATCCCCCAAACAATAGTTTGCATGTTAAGAGGGCCTCATATCTACACATGCATAAGGTAAACACAGGAATAGTAATTGAAGATCAATTGTACTCCAAATCAGTATCTTTCCCGCAGACGGAGTACAATAGTCTTTAATTACACTGAGCTTTTGAGACTCAATGAGGAGGGTCAACACCTGTGTTTACAAATGGGGCTGGATTTGTATACAGGAGAATGAGGGCTGAGATGTCATTGTCTCAACTGAAAGTGGACATCATGAATATAGAACAGAACCCAGACAGGATTCTGTTTTGTATTCGCCAAACAATACCCCCTCCAGAAGACAGGAATGTGTTAGTTATCACCCATTGTTTTGCATAACCAGGGCCACTGATATGAATCAACTTGTGACCTTTGTTATAATGCGAAGCCGAGTTCCTGCGTCCAATGGACAGTGAGACTGTAGGGACCAATAGATTGCATTGTGTGAGTAGCATAAAAGACGGGCCTGTGACATCCAGCCTTTACTTCTCTTCAAACTGTTATCATTGCTGATAATCGGGAAGCTGGCTGTCCAGAGGCGCTTGCGATCGTTACCCTTTGTGCGTAAGTTTCTCTCCGTAATCATTGTCTTTCTGTGAGCCAATTCCTCTCTCTCTCTCTCTCTCTCTCTCTCTCTGTTCTGTTCTCTCATATCTCCCCTAGACTAGGCTAGTATTGTATTGTATTAGATAGTATTGTATTGTATTGCATTTAGGTCAGTGTAGTATTGTCTTTTTGTATTTATTGTTTAGTTCTGTGGTTAGGAAGTCTCTGTTATATTGTAGTGTATCATTTGTACTGTTATCCCCTTTTACAAGTATATTAGATATAATACAGTTAATAGGCCTTGGAACCTAAACCAGTATCTGTGTATTTTCTATAGTGTTAAGTGTTCACTTGAGCGTCGGTGACGCTCAAGCAGCTTTGTAGTTAGTCAGGTTACACAAGGTTGCACTTACACCCTGTACTCACATTAAGGTATTCAGTGTATTTCATTGGTATAAGGTTTTATCATAAAGGTATAGTGTTGTGAGCGTCTGCATCGCTGGTGACCTCCTCGTGGTCTCGAGCGTAAGCTACGCCATAGCGAATCATTACCCTAGACATAACCAATAACGTGTCCTGTGATCCCTGGGCCGTGAGCGAACGTGACGCTTGAGCGTCTCGCCTACGGCTGAGCGATCGTTACGCAACTAGCGTACCATTACGGTACTTCTTCAGTAAACAGCGTACAGTGTTCTTAGCTTCATAAAGGGTTGTTTATACGACAAAGGAATTTAGCATTGTCAATTGCGGGCTCGTCCTATACTTCTCACATCTGCACTAGGTAGATCAGCAGACATTATCCCCCAGCAAAGGGTGGGAGGTTGTCTCACAGTGCTGACGGGATAAGCGTCTGCTTCGCTTAGATAAAGAGTGCTGAAGGAACCCGGTAACCGGAAGTAAGAACAAAACGCTTGTGTCTTTTTAAAACTGTTTATTTTTCTTTTGTCTTGCGTACGCATACATACCTGCATTTCTTTTCACTTGTGTATTTCATTTTTCGTATATCACTATTCCTGTTTGCCAAATTTTATAGTTGATAGAAAGTGCTAAAAGGAGATTTGCTGTTATTTAATAGTAGAGGTAATAGTTAAAGTATAGAACAACACACGGTTTGTCTGAAGATACAAGGCAGTCAGTGTGGATTGCGGTAGATGATCAGGGATCACCTACATTGATAAATAAATATATTGTGTTACGGTGGATCCTTTGCATTGCGTACACGTGTCGCTAACAAAGACTAGCGTACGCAATCCAAAAGGCAGACGCACGCAGCGTACATTACGCAACGTAGCGTCCGGTTACGCTCACGTAGCTCAAGTCACGAAAAAGTTGAATTAGCGCAAAGCGATAATTAGCGCAAGGCGATAAGTAACGCACAGCGGTAGATAACGCGAAGCGGTAAATAACGCAAATCTATTTTTGGAAAATCGGAAATTTAGTTTAACAGATCCTGCTCCTAATTGGTAACACTGTTGGGCTAAAGACAAATTTCTGCGCAGAAATAGATATAGAAACAAAAGTGTACATGTGTTGAGTGAGTGTGTTTTGTATACAAAAGTTTATATAACTTTAAGGTGGAACCAAAAGGAAAGCCGGGTACTCGTCAAGGGACATACGTGTAAGTGACATATACGGTGGCTAGGGAGGCATCTCTGGTTAAATAATATTTGAGCATTAGAGTATAGCGGACCATAAGGTAACAAGACCAGGAGGTCATAAGGTAACAAGACCAGGAGGTCATAAGGTAACAAGACCAGGAGGTCATAAGGACAAAGAGGTCCGCTATAAAAGTCCAGTGGCACAACGCCTGGGGTGTTGGTGCAGAACCCATATAGGCCATACAAGCTCTGGCTGAAGGAATCGCAGCCGGAAACATAGATTCCATTGATCTTTCAGTACATGACAAGTAGTGCTCGTGTACTGAACGATTGGACCGCACGTAATTGTGTGCAGTAGTTAGTAATCTGACCTAATACCATTAGAGTAAAGTGGTCACAAACGCTATCTGTACATTCTGACGTGATTTGTGTAATTTTTTATTTTTGGAAGGGAAGTTCGCTGGTCACTCGGGAACTATCCAACAACCGATACTTACTGGGGACTGGTAGGTCCAGCACGCCCCAGTAAATAAAGGTTCACAGGGGCCCTAGGTTGGGTACTGCAGCTCTGGCTACAGTGATTGCAGCACAGGCCAACGTGGGCGAGAAGTAAGTGGGGTACTTGATAAACCACCACCGCCGGCCTGCCCAAGGACATCTTGGTTTGTTTGTAAGGGTTCGCTGAAAGCCTTGATATTCAAGGAGGAATAGGCAACGCCTGCAGATTATGGGGGCCATTTGTTCAGGTAGGGGGCGATCAACCTCGGTTCGGGTTGATTCAGAGAACCGATCCATCGGGTCGGCACGATATGGAAATCACGCTGAAGTTTTATGTGATGAATAGGAGAGAATGACTGTACAAGACAGGGACAAATTCCCAAGAATAGGTAGCTTCAGTCCAGTAGTGTTACAAAATTTAAGGAGGAGGATAAGTCTCATTGAACCAACGAAGAGACAAAATAAACATTATGAATATTTACAGTTATGGCAACAGGAAAGTGAATTACAAAAAGAGTCTATTGACTTTTCTGACTCTTATCTTGAGAGGAGAGATATGGCAGCAGGAGAGGAGTTGATTGCGGAGAGAAAAGCACAAAGGTGGAACAATAAAAACGCTCTTAGCAACTGTAATATAGATTATAAGGATAAGTGTAATAAATGTAACCATGATTATTGTAATACTGTTGAATGTACAACTATTAACCTGTGCAAGCTGCACCCCATGTCAAACCTCCCTCAGGAATACAAACAAGAAAGTGAGCCCAGAACGATGTCGGCACCTCTTCCAGAAGCCATCCTACAAGTCATCCAGGTGGACACGACCAAATTGGTAAAGGCAATAATCAAACCCCCTAACGGAGGGTCAGGTGAGGTCGTGTCCACAGGTACGTACAATGTTTTATATCACGCACAAACAAATGTACCCCATATTATAAGACCAAAACAAGGTGATGTGATTGAGTTTAGTCCTGTCAGGGTGATCACAGTCCCCAATGGGAAGACTGATGATCAGGGAACCATTCCCGTCAAGGACAGTGCAATGCGCCATCCCTGGTCCCGGACAGAATTGAGATCAATCATGTCTGATTACCCAGATCCTAGGAAAGATCTAAGTGTATGATCAAAGATTCACAGAAGGTATATCAACTCCCTAGACAACGACATAATCATGGTATCCAAGGAATCAGGGAAGTACAGGGGAAACGATTGATGATGATGAACATCCGAGCGTTTGAGGAGGCATCAAATCAACCAAAACCCCAGGCCATTGGCACATGGAGGAACTTAAGGATTTGTGATCTGTGCAAAAGAGAAGGGCATTGTGCTAGCAACTGCAACAGCCCACATAAAATCAGACCCCCTAGACATGAAAATGAGCAAAAGTTATGACACACCAAATTACAAGCAGGGATCATATAGGAAGAATTTTGGGCCACACCCATAATACATAGGCAGGAAAGGTGATTATTAGGAATGGAGGCAAGCCTGAAGTAACGGTTAATGAAGTGGGAGGTCATTCACTAAAGACACAGGAATAACCAGGTGAAAAGTTGTAAATGTATTTGTGAAAAATGTTTTTCTCTCCCTCTCTCTATCCCCATCTCTGACGATTATTGGTAAGAATTCAAACATTGCATATTCGCTTGGTCCTTGCAGAAGTCTACCAAACCCCAGCATGACCTATCCACCACAATGTATTCTGGCCAGATACAGACAGTGGAATAATGCAAGTGCTGGTGGGGAGGGACTGCTCAAGGAAACCATTAGACACGTAGATACGACAGCCTAATAGTCTGACAATGTTTTCTTGATGTTGACAATGTTTAAAAATGCTTTGTTTCTCTTCTCTTATTGATGGTTATTGTCGAGTTATGTAATGTATATATGCACATGAATTGTTCTCTATCTCTTTTGTTTTTTATTTTCTCTCTCTCCTCACTCATGTTTCCATGATTTAAAGATGGTATGTCACCCCTAAGTGTTAACCAATGGTAATGCCAGATTTTTGCTCCACACAGAAAGATCGCTAGTTAGGAAGAAAGATTACATCACCAGAAGGTTCATTCGGAAGACTGAAGAGACAGCACCTTTTGAGAGGACAGCAGAACAAAAAGAACAACAAAACGAGAGAACTTATTATCGTAACAAGTTCTCTCCCCCTCAAACTGTTTTCTTATACCCCCATTACAAATTTCTTCTTTTCTCCTCCTGTAAGATGGACTTGCCCCAAGAGACTGTGATATGGATTTTTCCCGTTAACCATGATGTTGACCAGAGCAGTCTGTTTCGGTGAGAGTACCAGTGAGGTCGAGAAAGGATCCAGAAAGGTCCTGATGACTGAGACGGAGGTGTAAATTTCCAATAGCAACCCAATCACCAAGCAAAGGCGAGTACCGGGCACGATCTAACAACCATGTTATTTGTAAACAACTGTGAAGGAATGTTAGTTCAAAAAAAGAAAGTTGTATCTGTAGGCTCTGTAACAAAGAAATGCCAATCCAGTTTTAATATCCATATGGACCGGCATCCATTGAGTGACTATCACTCCTTAGTGGGTAACGTATTAAACAAGACCGATTGTTGGGTATGCTCTCAAGTACCTCAGGGTCACAGCAAATCAGGGCTAGTACCATTTCCTTTAACGTTAGGGGAGGTACTTGAGCTAAGTGGTGGGAGACCGGTGGACCGGAGGTTTAATATCTCCAGCCCTCCTAGTTTGAAGCTCCACCAATACCATGTGGATAGGTCCCTCTTATGTTTTAACATCTCCAATCCCAGAAAACCGGGAAATTGGGAAGTGTCATGGAGTAACCACACCATGACCTTTTCACACAGAGCAGATAGAATGCCTACAGATACAGAGCTCGTACGCCACATAGCCAGTAGAGGAAAATCTTTCCGGTATCGATATACCTTAGGAAATAGGATTACTAGAGTTGGAGAGGTATCACCAGGATACTGTGCACATATCGTACAAACCGATACGTGCATTAAGCAGTTGGAAGAATTAGGGTCAGGAGATTTCACCTGGAAGGTTTGTAACATGGTCATGTCCTTCTCCGTCCCTTATGTTCTCCCCGATGATGCATATTTCATATGCGGGAGAAAGGCGTACAAATGGCTTGCCCCAAACTCTGAAGGATTGTGTTATATTGGAAAAGTATTGCCTGAAGTGATGACTGTTACACATGACAAAATGAAGGACATACACCGTGGTGCCCAAGCTCCTTATACTCACACTCATTACGAGCACCGAGTTAAAAGACAACTGTCAGAAAGGTTAGAGCATCCGGCCTCTGATCTTATCCATGAATCCACCGGGATTCAGGTTCTGGTAGCGTTAGATTTCACTCGTACCGCTCGGGGAGTGATGAATTATAGATACATTTCCGCACTCGCCAATTTGTTAGATAATATCACTGAAATGTATGATGACACGTTTAGATACACTGAAGAGAACTTCAAGCTTACAAAACAGAACTAGTTCAGTATAGGATGGTTCTTAATTATCTTACAGCAGTAACAGGCGGATATTGTGTTACATTGGCAACACAGTACGGCATAAAGTGTTGCACGTATATCACAAATAGCACCGAGGATCCGGTAGAGGTCATAGACCAAAAGATGGACGATATTCTCCAATTGAAGTGGGAATTTCGTCGAAAACACAATCTCACCCTTGCTGCTGTAGGTAATGAGCTGACTGGTTGGGTGTCATGGTTGAACCCGCGAAATTGGTTCTCCGGTTTAGGAGAGTGGGCTCAAGGAGTCATAATGGATGTTGGAAAGTTTCTACTATGTATCTTGGGTGTCGTTATATCGATTGGATTGATATTTAGATGCGGGCAGGCTTTAATGAGGTGCAAACAAAGTACAAAAGTGATGAGCTTGAGGAGTGAGGAAACTGTAATTAACCTGGATTTGATTTATGACCCAATGATAGAAACCAGAATGTGATGAAAATGCGATTATACGGTCCGTTTCTTTCACCTGTTTTTCTGCTTTTCTCCAAGATACAAAGACCCCCTTGGACGAGGAAGCTGACGAGACGAGATGTATACAGACAACAGACAAGCACCGAAGAAGAAGATTTGACAACTTTAAATATGGACACTTGATGAACTTTGCCATGGATCCCCAGTTTCCCTAGTATCTTTAAACTCACGCTAGCCCAACATTTTTGTAAATCTGATGGCTCAGACAAAGCTATTTGCTCATGCCTAAGGAGCAATACAGCGCAAAGAAGACGACTCTCAACAGATACCGAAAACAACTTCGACGACAGATGTACATTTCCCTGACATAGAATATCATTGCATTTTTCGTAAGTGTTCTTTATCTTCATCTCTACAACCCTCAGGTAACGACACACATAGACGATAGGGAATACAGGCACAGATATCAGCAACCACATACCTCCCCCATTCATGTATCATCAACTAAAATGTGCATCCCCATTTTGTTACAACCACAGCCGAAATGAGCTCGGTAGAGTTTGACAGCCCATCCACAGACCTGTACCACAGGATAAGAAGGAATTCAAATGTATACTTCGCAATACCTCGAAGCTTGATTTACCACACGTACGGCACGATGATACATGACCCCCCAAACATGGATTCATACACACATGCTTCTGCTATCTCACTAGGTCATACCCTTTTCACACCTACTCCTCTCTTCTTCCTTACCCCACCATGGAAATCAATTAACCCCTGACTTACATTTTTCTCCTTAAATGTTTTGTGGCAGTTATTATTGACTGCCAAAGGGTGGACTGTCAAAGTCAGAAAAATGTCTCAATGCACGTTGCCATATTTGCACCGCACACTGGTCCGCGCTGCGCGTGCATGCGCTCTCCCGTGGAGGCGCATACCCGCAATAGCGTGCACTCACAGGCGCGGTATGCGTATTTACGGTAGAGTTTACGTAGTCGTAGCGTGCGACTCATTCGTTACATATTTTCACAATTAATGTAGTTTATAGATTATGGTCCCTTTGATAGATTCTGAAAGTTTGGTTAATATAGAATGTCCCTGAACGGAGGAATCCCTCTTTGTATTGTGCGAAGGGTCTAACAGGAGTCAGACAGTGGTGTTTGGTACCTATCGGAAGAGTATTTAAATAGCAATATTCCGGTGTTGGTTTGGAGCAGATTAATTGCTCGTGCGAATAGTTATGGACATAAGAAGTTATGTCCATTTATTTATTATTATTTGTCCTTACTTAGTCATGCATCTGAACAGTTGGAGACAGGCATCAGTAGGTCTCAAATGTCTCTTTGACCTCAGAGATCCCCCAAACAATAGTTTGCATGTTAAGAGGGCCTCATATCTACACATGCATAAGGTAAACACAGGAATAGTAATTGAAGATCAATTGTACTCCAAATCAGTATCTTTCCCGCAGACGGAGTACAATAGTCTTTAATTACACTGAGCTTTTGAGACTCAATGAGGAGGGTCAACACCTGTGTTTACAAATGGGGCTGGATTTGTATACAGGAGAATGAGGGCTGAGATGTCATTGTCTCAACTGAAAGTGGACATCATGAATATAGAACAGAACCCAGACAGGATTCTGTTTTGTATTCGCCAAACAATACCCCCTCCAGAAGACAGGAATGTGTTAGTTATCACCCATTGTTTTGCATAACCAGGGCCACTGATATGAATCAACTTGTGACCTTTGTTATAATGCGAAGCCGAGTTCCTGCGTCCAATGGACAGTGAGACTGTAGGGACCAATAGATTGCATTGTGTGAGTAGCATAAAAGACGGGCCTGTGACATCCAGCCTTTACTTCTCTTCAAACTGTTATCATTGCTGATAATCGGGAAGCTGGCTGTCCAGAGGCGCTTGCGATCGTTACCCTTTGTGCGTAAGTTTCTCTCCGTAATCATTGTCTTTCTGTGAGCCAATTCCTCTCTCTCTCTCTCTCTCTCTCTCTCTCTCTCTGTTCTGTTCTCTCATATCTCCCCTAGACTAGGCTAGTATTGTATTGTATTAGATAGTATTGTATTGTATTGCATTTAGGTCAGTGTAGTATTGTCTTTTTGTATTTATTGTTTAGTTCTGTGGTTAGGAAGTCTCTGTTATATTGTAGTGTATCATTTGTACTGTTATCCCCTTTTACAAGTATATTAGATATAATACAGTTAATAGGCCTTGGAACCTAAACCAGTATCTGTGTATTTTCTATAGTGTTAAGTGTTCACTTGAGCGTCGGTGACGCTCAAGCAGCTTTGTAGTTAGTCAGGTTACACAAGGTTGCACTTACACCCTGTACTCACATTAAGGTATTCAGTGTATTTCATTGGTATAAGGTTTTATCATAAAGGTATAGTGTTGTGAGCGTCTGCATCGCTGGTGACCTCCTCGTGGTCTCGAGCGTAAGCTACGCCATAGCGAATCATTACCCTAGACATAACCAATAACGTGTCCTGTGATCCCTGGGCCGTGAGCGAACGTGACGCTTGAGCGTCTCGCCTACGGCTGAGCGATCGTTACGCAACTAGCGTACCATTACGGTACTTCTTCAGTAAACAGCGTACAGTGTTCTTAGCTTCATAAAGGGTTGTTTATACGACAAAGGAATTTAGCATTGTCACCGACAACTCCCTCAGGCAGGGAGGCTGTGCTAGAGGCAATTCACAAGCTGTATTCCCAGCAGGTGATAGTCAAGGTGCCCCTACTTCAACAAGGACGGGGTTACTATTCCACATTGTTTGTGGTACCGAAACCGGACGGTTCGGTGAGACCCATTTTAAATTTGAAATCCTTGAACACATACATAAAAAAATTCAAGTTCAAGATGGAATCGCTCAGGGCGGTTATTGCAAGCCTGGAGGAGGGGGATTACATGGTATCCCTGGACATCAAGGATGCTTACCTACATGTCCCCATTTACCATCCTCACCAGGAGTACCTCAGATTTGTGGTACAGGATTGCCATTACCAATTCCAAACACTACCGTTTGGACTGTCCACGGCACCGAGGGTCTTTACCAAGGTAATGGCAGAAATTATGATACTCCTTCGAAAAAAGGGAGTTTTAATTATCCCGTACTTGGACGATCTCCTTATAAAGGCGAGGTCCAAGGAGCAGTTGTTGGTCGGAGTAGCACTATCTCGGGAAGTGCTACAACAGCACGGATGGATTCTATACATTCCAAAGTCACAGCTGGTTCCTACCACACGCCTACTGTTCCTGGGGATGGTTCTGGACACAGAACAGAAAAAAGTGTTTCTCCCGCAGGAGAAAGCCAAGGAGCTGTCATCTCTAGTCAGAGACCTCCTGAAACCAAAACAGGTATCGGTGCATCACTGCACACGAGTCCTGGGAAAAATGGTAGCTTCTTACGAAGCAAAATTCCATTCGGCAGGTTCCATGCAAGAACCTTTCAGTGAGACCTCTTGGACAAGTGGTCGGGATCGCATCTTCAGATGCATCGGCTGATAACCCTGTCTCCAAGGACCAGGGTATCTCTACTGTGGTGGCTGCAGAGTGCTCATCTTCAAGAGGGCCGCAGATTCGGCATACAGGACTGGGTCCTGGTAACCACGGATGCCAGCCTTCGAGGCTGGGGGGCAGTCACACAGGGAAGAAATTTCCAAGGACTTTGGTCAAGTCAGGAGTCGTCCCTACACATAAATATTCTGGTACTGAGGGCCATTTACAATGCCCTAAGTCTGGCAAGGCCTCTGCTTCAAAACCAGCCGGTACTGATCCAATCAGACAACATCACGGCAGTCGCCCATGTAAACCGACAGGGCGGCACAAGAAGCAGGATGGCGATGGCAGAAGCCACAAGGATTCTCCGATGGGCGGAGAATCACGTCTTAGCACTGTCAGCAGTGTTCATTCCGGGAGTGGACAACTGGGAAGCAGACTTCCTCAGCAGACACGACCTACACCCGGGAGAGTGGGGACTTCATCCAGAAGTCTTCCAACTGTTGGTAAACCGTTGGGAAAGGCCACAGGTGGACATGATGGCGTCCTGCCTAAACAAAAAACTAGATATTGCGCCAGGTCAAGGGACCCTCAGGCGATAGCTGTGGACGCTCTAGTGACACCGTGGGTGTACCAGTCGGTTTATGTGTTCCCTCCTCTGCCTCTCATACCAAAGGTACTGAGAATAATAAGAAGGCGAGGAGTAAGAACGATACTCGTGGTTCCGGATTGGCCAAGAAGAGCTTGGTACCCAGAACTTCAAGAAATGATATCAGAGGACCCATGGCCTCTACCGCTCAGACAGGATCTGCTACAGCAGGGGCCCTGTCTGTTCCAAGACTTACCGCGGCTGCGTTTGCCGGCATGGCGGTTGAATTCCGGATCCTAAAGGAAAAGGGCATTCCGGAGGAAGTCATTCCTACGCTGATAAAAGCCAGGAAAGAAGTAACCGCAAACCATTATCACCGTATTTGGCGAAAATATGTTGCGTGGTGTGAGGCCAGGAAGGCCCCTACAGAGGAATTTCAGCTGGGTCGTTTTCTGCACTTCCTACAGTCGGGAGTGACTATGGGCCTAAAATTGGGTTCCATTAAGGTCCAGATTTCGGCTCTGTCGATTTTCTTCCAGAAAGAACTGGCTTCACTGCCTGAAGTTCAGACTTTTGTAAAGGGAGTGCTTCATATTCAGCCCCTTTTGTGCCTCCTGTGGCACCTTGTGATCTCAATGTGGTGTTGAGTTTCCTGAAATCACATTGGTTTGAGCCACTTAAAACTGTGGATCTGAAATATCTCACGTGGAAAGTGGTCATGTTATTGGCCTTGGCTTCGGCCAGGCGGGTGTCAGAATTGGCGGCTTTGTCATGTAAAAGCCCTTATCTGGTTTTCCATATGGATAGGGCAGAATTGAGGACTCCCCAGTTTCTCCCTAAGGTGGTATCAGCTTTTCACTTGAACCAACCTATTGTAGTGCCTGCGGCTACTAGGGACTTGGAAGATTCCAAGTTACTGGATGTAGTCAGGGCCTTGAAAATTTATGTTTCCAGGACGGCTGGAGTCAGGAAAACTAACTCGCTTTTTATCCTGTATGCACCCAACAAAATAGGTGCTCCTGCTTCTAAGCAGACTATTGCTCGCTGGATTTGTAGCACAATTCAGCTGGCGCATTCTGCGGCTGGATTGCCGCATCCTAAATCAGTAAAAGCCCATTCCACAAGGAAGGTGGGCTCATCTTGGGTGGCTGCCCGAGGGGTCTCGGCTTTACAACTTTGCCGAGCTGCAACTTGGTCAGAGGCAAACACGTTTGCTAAATTCTACAAATTTGATACCCTGGCTGAGGAGGACCTTGAGTTCTCTCATTCGGTGCTGCAGAGTCATCCGCACTCCCGCCCGTTTGGGAGCTTTGGTATAATCCCCATGGTCCTTACGGAGTTCCCAGCATCCACTAGGACGTCAGAGAAAATAAGATTTTACTCACCGGTAAATCTATTTCTCGTAGTCCGTAGTGGATGCTGGGCGCCCATCCCAAGTGCGGATTGTCTGCAATACTTGTATATAGTTATTGCCTAACTAAAGGGTTATTGTTGAGCCATCTGTTGAGAGGCTCAGTTATATTTCATACTGTTAACTGGGTATAGTATCACGAGTTATACGGTGTGATTGGTGTGGCTGGTATGAGTCTTACCCGGGATTCAAAATCCTTCCTTATTGTGTCAGCTCTTCCGGGCACAGTATCCTAACTGAGGTCTGGAGGAGGGGCATAGAGGGAGGAGCCAGTGCACACCAGATAGTACCTAATCTTTCTTTTAGAGTGCCCAGTCTCCTGCGGAGCCTGTCTATTCCCCATGGTCCCTACGGAGTTCCCAGCATCCACTACGGACTACGAGAAATAGATTTACCGGTGAGTAAAATCTTATTTTTAGCAGTATTTACATAAAATAAGTTATGTACTTATTAGCATGCATAAAACGGGGAATTGATGCTAGGGATGAGAGTATTATACTCCCGTTATATAAATCACTTGTGAGGCCACACCTTGAATACTGTGTACAATTCTGGGCACCTTACTACAAAAAGGATATCCTGGAGCTAGATAAGGTTCAAAGGCGGGCGACCAAACTAATTAAGGGTATGGACACGCTGGAATACGAGGAAAGGCTTGCAAGACTATGCATGTTTACACTGGAAAAGAGGAGATTAAGAGGGGACATGATCAACATTTACAAATATATAAGGGGACAATATACAGATCTTGCGCAGGACCTGTTTTTGGTTAGATCAACACAGAGAACTCGTGGACACTCGCTCAGGTTAGAGGAGAGGAGATTCCACACAATACGGCGTAAAGGCTTTTTTACAGTAAGGACGATACGTGTTTGGAATTCCCTGCCTGAGGGAGTTGTAATGGCCAACTCAGTCAACACCTTTAAGAATGGGTTAGATAAATTCCTAATGTATTAGGATATCCAGGGTTACGGGGCATAGTCACACACTATGGTTATTATAAAAAAGAGGGATTAATCGGAACGGCAGTCAGCAACTTCAGTCAAAATTTTATACAAAATAATCGTGCATAGGAGACCACAAATAGGTTGAACCCGATGGACAATTGTCTTTTCTCTGACGTCCTAGTGGATGCTGGGAACTCCGTAAGGACCATGGGGAATAGACGGGCTCCGCAGGAGACTGGGCACTCTATAAGAAAGATTTGGTACTATCTGGTGTGCACTGGCTCCTCCCTCTATGCCCCTCTTCCAGACCTCAGTTAGATTTATGTGCCCGGCCCGAGCTGGTTGCACACTAGGAGCTCTCCTGAGCTTCTAGAAAGAAAGTTTAAATTAGGTTTTTTATTTTACAGTGAGACCTGCTGGCAACAGGCTCACTGCATCGAGGGACTAAGGGGAGAAGAAGCGAACCTACCTGCTTGCAGCTAGCTTGGGCTTCTTAGGCTACTGGACACCATTAGCTCCAGAGGGATCGACCGCAGGACCCGTCCTTGGTGTTCGTTCCCGGAGCCGCGCCGCCGTCCCCCTTACAGAGCCAGAAGCATGAAGATGGTCCGGAAAATCGGCGGCAGAAGATTTCAGTCTTCACCAAGGTAGCGCACAGCACTGCAGCTGTGCGCCATTGCTCCTCATACACACTTCACACTCCGGTCACTGAGGGTGCAGGGCGCTGGGGGGGGGGCGCCCTGAGCAGCAATAAAAAACACCTTGGCTGGCAGAATAACCACAATATATAGCCCCAGAGGCAATATATGTGGTAATTACCCCTGCCAGAATACAGAAAAAAGCGGGAGAAAAGTCAGCCGAAAAAGGGGCGGAGCCATCTCTCTCAGCACACTGGCGCCATTTTTCCCTCACAGTTCCGCTGGAAGGAAGCTCCCTGACTCTTCCCTGCAGTCTACACTACAGAAAGGGTAAAAAAGAGAGGGGGGCACTAAATTTAGGTGCAGTTTAATACAATAAGCAGCTATAAAGGGTCATAATTCAGTTAGTCCCTGCATTATTATAGCGCTCTGGTGTGTGCTGGCATACTCTCTCTCTGTCTCCCCAAAGGGCTTTTGTGGGGTCCTGTCTCCTTTAAGAGCATTCCCTGTGTGTGTGCGGTGTGTCGGTACGGCTGTGTCGACATGTTTGATGAGGAGACTTATGTGGAGGCGGAGCAGATGCCTATAAATGTGTTGTCACCCCCTGCGGGGCAGACACCTGAGTGGATGGACTTATGGAAGGAATTACGTGCAAGTGTCGACTCCTTACATAAAAAATTTGACGACATGCCAAATGCGGGATAGCCGGCTTCTCAGCTCGTGCCTGCCCAGACGATTCAAAGGCCGTCAGGGGCCCTAAAACGACCACTACCTCAGATGGCAGACACAGATGTCGACACGGATACTGATGCCAGTGTCGACGACGATGAGTCAAATTTAATGTCCACTAGGGCCATTTGTGGCATGATTGAGGCAATGAAAGAGATATTACACCTTTCTGATATAAACCCAGGTACCTCAAAAAAGGGTATTATGTTTGGGGAGAAAAAACTACCAATAGTTTTTCCCCCATCTGAGGAATTGAATGATGTGTGTGAAGAAGCGTGGGCTTTCCCCGATAAAAAATTGGTGATTTCAAAAAAATTACTAATGGCGTTCCCTTTCTCGCCGGAGGATAGGTCACGTTGGGAAACTCCCCCTAAGGTGGATAAAGCGCTCACACGTTTGTCTAAAAAGGTGGCACTACCGTCTCCGGATACGGCCGCCCTAAAGGAACCTGCTGATAGAAAGCAGGAGGCTATCCTAAAGTCTATATATACACACACTGGTGTTATACTGAGACCAGCTATTGCTTCAGCCTGGATGTGCAGTGCTGCTGCTGCTTGGTCAGATTCCCTGTCGGAAAATATAGACACCCTAGACAGGGACACTATATTGCTAACCATAGAGCATATAAAAGACTCAGTCTTATACATGAGAGATGCACAGAGGGAGATCTGCCGGCTGGCATCTAGAATAAGTGCATTGTCCATCTCTGCTAGGAGAGGCTTATGGACTCGGCAGTGGACAGGAGATGCAGATTCTAAAAGGCACATGGAAGTTTTGCCTTATAAGGGTGAGGAGTTATTCGGGGACGGTCTCTCAGACCTTGTTTCCACAGCAACAGCTGGGAAGTCTGCATTTTTGCCCCATGTCCCCTCACAGCCTAAGAAAGCACCGTATTACCAAGTACAGTCCTTTCGACCCCAGAAAAACAGGCGGGGAAAAGGCGGGTCTTTTCTGTCTAGAGGCAGAGGAAGGGGGAAAAAGCTGCAACACACAGCAGGTTCCAAGGACCAAAAGTCCTCCCCCGCTTCTTCCAAATCCGCCGCATGATGGTGGGGCTCCACAGGCGGAGCCAGGTACGGTGGGGGGCCGCCTCAAGAATTTCAGCGATCAGTGCGCTCGCTCACGGGTGGATCCCTGGATCCTTCAAGTAGTATCTCAGGGGTACAAGCTGGAATTCGAGGCGCCTCCCCCCCGCCGTTTCCTCAAATCGGCCTTACCGACAACTCCCTCGGGCAGGGAGGTTGTGCTAGAGGCCATTCACAAGCTGTATTCCCAGCAGGTGATAGTCAAGATACCCCTACTTCAACAAGGCCGGGGCTACTATTCCACACTGTTTGTGGTACCGAAACCGGATGGTTCGGTGAGACCCATTTTAAATTTGAAATCCTTGAACACTTACATAACAAAATTCAAGTTCAAGATGTAATCGCTCAGGGCGGTTATTGCAAGCTTGGACGAGGGGGATTACATGGTATCCCTGGACATCAGGGATGCTTACCTGCATGTCCCCATTTACCTTCCTCACCAGGAGTACCTCAGATTTGTGGTACAGGATTGCCATTACCAATTCCAGAAACTACCGTTTGGACTGTCCACGACACCGAGGGTGTTTACCAAAGTAATGGCAGAAATTATGATACTCCTTCGAAAAAAGGGAGTTTTAATTATCCCGTACTTGGACGATCTCCTTATAAAGGCGAGGTCCAGGGAGCAGTTACTGGTCGGAGTAGCACTATCTCGGGAAGTGCTACAACAGCATGGCTGGATTCTAAACATTCCAAAGTCACAACTGGTTCCTTCCACTCGCTTACTGTTCCTGGGGATGATTTTGGACACAGAACTGAAAAAAGTGTTTCTCCCGCAGGAGAAAGCCAAGGAGCTGTCATCTCTAGTCAGAGACCTCCTAAAACCGAAACGGGTATCGGTGCATCACTGCACACGAGTCCTGGGAAAAATGGTGGCTTCATACGAAGCAATTCCATTCGGCAGGTTCCATGCAAGGACCTTCCAGTGGGACCTCTTGGACAAGTGGTCGGGATCGCATCTTCAGATGCATCAACTGATAACCCTGTCTCCAAGGACCAGGGTGTCTCTACTGTGGTGGCTGCAGAGTGCTCATCTTCTAGAGGGCCGCTGTTTCGGCATACAGGACTGAGTCCTGGTGACCACGGATGCCAGCCTTCTAGGCTGGGGAGCAGTCACACAGGGAAGAAACTTCCAAGGACTATGGTCAAGTCAGGAGACTTCCCTGCACATAAATATTCTGGAACTGAGGGCCATTTACAATGCCCTAAGTCAGGCAAAACCCCTGCTTCAAAACCAGCCGGTACTGATCCAGTCAGACAACATCACGGCAGTCGCCCATGTGAACCGACAGGGCGGCACAAGAAGCAGGATGGCGATGGCAGAAGCCACAAGGATTCTCCAATGGGCGGAAAATCACGTCTTAGCACTGTCAGCAGTGTTCATTCCGGGAGTGGACAACTGGGAAGCAGACTTCCTCAGCAGACACGACCTACACCCGGGAGAGTGGGGACTTCATCCAGAAGTCTTCCTACTGTTGGTAAACCATTGGGAAAGGCCACAGGTGGACATGATGGCGTCCCGCCTCAACAAAAAGCTAAAGAGATATTGCGCCAGGTCAAGGGACCCTCAGGCGATAGCTGTGGACGCTCTAGTGACACCGTGGGTGTACCAGACGGTTTATGTGTTCCCTCCTCTGCCTCTCATACCAAAGGTACTGAGAATAATAAGAAGGCGAGGAGTAAGAACGATACTCGTGGTTCCGGATTGGCACCCAGAACTTCAAGAAATGATATCAGAGGACCCATGGCCTCTACCGCTCAGACAGGATCTGCTACAGCAGGGGCCCTGTCTGTTCCAAGACTTACCGCGGCTGCGTTTGACGGCATGGCGGTTGAATTCCGGATCCTAAAGGAAAAGGGCATTCCGGAGGAAGTCATTCCTACGCTGATAAAAGCCAGGAAAGAAGTAACCGCAAACCATTATCACCGTATTTGGCGAAAATATGTTGCGTGGTGTGAGGCAAGGAAGGCCCCAACAGAGGAATTTCAGCTGGGTCGGTTTCTGCACTTCCTACAGTCGGGAGTGACTATGGGCCTAAAATTGGGTTCCATTAAGGTCCAGATTTCGGCCCTGTCGATTTTCTTCCAGAAAGAACTGGCTTCACTGCCTGAAGTTCAGACTTTTGTAAATGGAGTGCTTCATATTCAGCCCCCTTTTGTGCCTCCCGTGGCACCTTGGGATCTCAACGTGGTGTTGAGTTTCCTAAAATCACATTGGTTTGAACCACTTAAAACTGTGGATCTGAAATATCTCACGTGGAAAGTGGTCATGTTATTGGCCTTGGCTTCGGCCAGGCGTGTGTCAGAATTGGCGGCTTTGTCTTGTAAAAGCCCTTATCTGATTTTCCATATGGATAGGGCAGAATTGAGGACTCGTCCCCAGTTTCTCCCTAAGGTGGTATCTGCTTTTCACTTGAACCAACCTATTGTGGTGCCTGCGGCTACTAGGGACTTGGAGGATTCCAAGTTACTGGATGTAGTCAGGGCCTTGAAAATTTATGTTTCCAGGACGGCTGGAGTCAGGAAAACTAACTCGCTTTTTATCCTGTATGCACCCAACAAAATAGGTGCTCCTGCTTCTAAGCAGACTATTGCTCGCTGGATTTGTAGCACAATTCAGCTGGCGCATTCTGCGGCTGGATTGCCGCATCCTAAATCAGTGAAAGCCCATTCCACGAGGAAAGTGGGCTCATCTTGGGCGGCTGCCCGAGGGGTCTCGGCTTTACAACTTTGCCGAGCTGCAACTTGGTCAGGGGCAAACACGTTTGCTAAATTCTACAAATTTGATACCCTGGCTGAGGAGGACCTTGAGTTCTCTCATTCGGTGCTGCAGAGTCATCCGCACTCTCCCGCCCGTTTGGGAGCTTTGGTATAATCCCCATGGTCCTTACGGAGTTCCCAGCATCCACTAGGACGACAGAGAAAATAAGATTTTACTCACCGGTAAATCTATTTCTCGTAGTCCGTAGTGGATGCTGGGCGCCCATCCCAAGTGCGGATTGTCTGCAATACTTGTATATAGTTATTGCCTAACTAAAGGGTTATTGTTGAGCCATCTGTTGAGAGGCTCTGTTATATTTCATACTGTTAACTGGGTATAGTATCACGAGTCATACGGTGTGATTGGTGTGGCTGGTATGAGTCTTACCCTGGATTCAAAATCCTTCCTTATTGTGTCAGCTCTTCCGGGCACAGTATCCTAACTGAGGTCTGGAGGAGGGGCATAGAGGGAGGAGCCAGTGCACACCAGATAGTACCAAATCTTTCTTATAGAGTGCCCAGTCTCCTGCGGAGCCCGTCTATTCCCCATGGTCCTTACGGAGTTCCCAGCATCCACTACGGACTACGAGAAATAGATTTACCGGTGAGTAAAATCTTATTTTTTCAACCTTAGATACTATGTATAATGAGCGTTTGTTAGTATGGCAGTTTAAGCATAGAGTGTATCCTGGTAAAATAGGACTATTTATAATGAACCTGTTACTATCTGTTGCAGTCATATTTATAAAAACCCATAAAAAGAGTGCTACTGTACTGTGGTTTCTTAACCTTAATTTTACACTTCTTTATCAAAAAAGAAAAAAACGACATGTGTGTAGAGCACAATATTTTTTTATTAAAAATTGGGCCAAAACAGTCAGCTCATGGGACTCATTATCATGGGACTCATTATCTTGCTCTGACCTCCCAAGTAGTATTAGTCTATCAACAGTTTTCTGATTTTGTAGCCCAGATGTGCAAGGCCTTCTCCAGGGGCATAGCTCTGACATATGGGGCCCCATAGCAAATTTTTCCACTCCCCCCCACCACCACCACCTTCACCACTCACAGACCTGCTGCATCATGCAAACAAAGGGTACTGCAACCCTATTTATCCGCAACCCGCCCCACCACCACCACCAGACATTATGTGGGTGGGCACTCACCTCCTGTGCCCCACGGCTTCTCCTCTATCAGCAGTGTGCTTCTGCTGCAGGCACATCTGCTGTCAATGTCCCGGTCGGCTGGCTCCGTGTTTCTCCATCCTCACTGATGCTGGGAGGAGCCAGACTAAGCAATACCATAGCTCCTCCCAGCATCAGTGAGAACAGGTCGGGAGTCAGAGCCATCCGTACACTGACAACAGATGTGCCTGCAGCAGTAGCACACTGCTGATAGAGAAGCCACGAGGCACAGGTCTCTGGTGACGTTAGTGTGTGGCTAGCACATAGCATATCCAGGTGCAGGGGGAGGGAAGGTCTGGGTCCTGGACGTGGCCATGGCCCCAAAGCAACTGCACCCCCTGCACCTACGATACCTACGCATATGGCCTTCTCCATGACTTATAACTTTTTACACCAGTGCACTCATGCATTTGCCCTTGCCTGCTCAGTTAAAATACAATTTTTTACAATGTTTACAGTAAATCACTGTCTTGATTACTTTGCTGCAGGAAGTGTCCAGCCAGTCTTACTCCTGGGTGAAACACTGACTGCAGAAGTGCCTGGCCCCATGTGGTGTTTACACTTCAGGATGTTATAATGTAGAACTTTCTGATGCTTTCCAGCAGTACATGAACAGTAAACAACAAAATGACATCTGCCAACTTGTTCATCATTCTATTCCTACTACTACACTTGCTTAAGGACATCTGTCACTTGTCTAAACCTGTGTCACTGCCCAGATTACCTCCAACTCCTTGACAGGTGCAGTGTATATTGACTTACCTTTTTTTGTGCCTACGCCTTCACTTGTTTACCGCCATTGGTTGTATGGGGTCTAAGTTTCAAGTTGTGCATTTGACCTTTAATAATTCTACCTAGCAAAACATATTTATTTTTGTTGTATTTTAGTTTGGTAGTGGTTGAGGTGCCCCTCTTGTGGGTGCCCTCACTTTTGATTTGTTATATTCCAGATGAGTGCCGCACTATGGTGGTGGCTCATGTAAGTCTAGTTTTTGGTTGGATAATTAGAAAATGGTTGACGCATTGTATAATAGCACTCCAGTGATGGTGTAGAGTCGTACCTTGTTTCCCAGGAGGATGCTTGCTGGTTCAGGACCTCTCACGGCTTCTTCTGCAGGAGCCTGTGGCAGGAGAATGGACACCCCGAGGAAGACCCCACAGATAAAAGAAAGCACAAATTTACAGCGACAACAAGTTTTTTGTGCAGGATATAGCTGGTCACCGCTGTAAGGCCAATCTAGATTAAGGTGAACTCGTACACTAAATATCAGCACAACAAACCTTAGCAATAATGCATTCAATAACGGCAATAACTAATCACGTAAAATAGCAAAACATTCACATATAGATAAGCAATCTCCTGTCACTAAACCGATATAATATAAACGGTCCACAAGGTGGCGATGTGCCCCAGGTAAGAATGTTCAGTCTCTGCGGTTAGGGTTCCATAGTAGTATCAGTATCTTCCTCTATTAGATCCTGTGCATTAATGTCCTCCAGAGGGAAGTGTGAAGTGAATCAGGGCTGTGCACAGCATTTGTATTCCAACAGTGCTTCTGTAGGATAGTGACTAACAATGCATTGCATGAGCTTCCAATAGAGGATGCTGTGGAGCATATGACACGCAACTCAGTGTATGCTTCCAAAAGAGGGTGCTGTAGAGCAGGTACTTCTAGCACAGTCACACGAAAAAAGGGAGAGAGAATACATCTGCACACTTATAGAACTAGGACAAATTCTTGTATATAGGAATACCTATAACATCCCCAATATTCTTGTGTCTAAACTTGACCTTATACCTCTCTGGGGGTGCGACCCTAATATAACCAAACTATGGAACAATGCAATAGGAGAACTAGAAGACGGTTATTTAGTTGGGTGCACAAAATAAATTTGTTGAGTAATTAGTCTCTTAAAACGTAGCTTTTATTGCTACTTTGAAGCACAAATTAAGAATAATCCTCAAGGAATTATTTAGCCAGGTTATCACACATTAAAATATACAACTGCAGGAGTTATTGTGGTTCTGCCTCTTTTTAAGCATCTATCTCACAATTTTTCATTCTTTATCACCTTTTTGTTTGTATGTGTCAAATTTTAACCTCTATATTTTGCTGTATGTGTCCTACTTAAGAGGACCACCTTTATATTAAAATAAGCAATAAAAGCTACGTTTTAAGAGACTAATTACTCAACAAATTTATTTTGTGCACCCAACTAAATAACCGTCTTCTAGTTCTCCTATTGCATACTTCTAGCACAGTGTATGCTTCCAAAAGAGGGTGCTGTGTAACATACTGTATGGATGAGTGCACTGTACTGGTGGTAACCTTCCAATAGAGGGTGCAGTTAGTTAAACTGATGTCAGTATACAGTGGGACACAGAGCAAATAACACAGTCCTGGCACACACGTAGTGCTGCAGTTAAAGCAGGCTAGGGATAAATGGCACTGTCCGTGTTTTCCTTGCAATTAAAGAGGTAAAGGGGAACAGGGGATTCACACAACCATATCCTTTAAGACTTTCTGGTAAAGTGGCCCTCTGCTTGTAAATAGAGCCCTGTGATCTGTCCCAAGATGGGCTGTGACTTGGAAAGTTGGCAGGGTGGTCACTGTTGGCCTGGGTGCCCAAAGGTGGGGGCTGTCTGGCGTGAGGTAGAGTACCTGTATTGTCTACTGCCTGTCACTTCTCCTCACTGCTGCTTTGCAGGGTGACAGACTCCCGATGTGTGGCATCTCCCCCTCCTGTGGTGCACGCTGCTGCCCCTGTGCGGCTGTGTCCCGTTTCAGGCCAGCTCCCGCTGGTTTACTACATCTTGCCACCCCGGACTTCTCTCTCACGGGGCTCACTCTCCTCTCTCAGCAGCTCTCCTTCATGCTTCTCCCCACACTTGATCACGGCCAATCAGAGCATTACCAGCTTCCCGCTCTGCCAGGGATCCTTCTGGAAAGCCTGGGGTCCTAGTGCTGCACATATTTTTTCCCGGGTGCCACAGTTGCCTAGCAACCAGATGAAAAGAGTTTTAACCCTTACAGTGTCTGGCTACAGCTGGTTTAAACTAGGAGAAGGGGTACCCCAAGAGTGGGGTATCACAATTGCATTACACATTGTGTTGGTTTACTATTTATTATGTCACTATCTCTTTTTATAGTTTATTTACATGATTTGACATGTGCAACTTTATTGGATATCATTCATATGTTTTCGAATTCCATTTTTTATTTATTTTCTATTTTTATTTTTCTATAGCACATCTTCAAATTGATGGCATCTTGTTGTACCCTATATATTTGTTTTAATTCTGTTTGCATAAGTTGTGTCTGTCACATACTGACTGCTTTTAAAGCTGCTTTGATTTTTGAGGTACAGTGTTGATGCATATGCATCAATAAAAATATTATAAAAAAAAAAACAAGTGGGCCTGCGTACAAGAGCAATGCTTGCCCCCCACCACAGAATAATAATAATAATTTTATTTATATAGCGCTCTTTTTCCAATAGGACTCAAGGAGCTTAACAGATACATATTATAATATAGTACAGAAACAATGAAGTACAGAAAAGCTTTTCATAAAATACAGAAGCGTGTAGATATTAAAGGGACATTATGGAAATGCTTGAGTAAACAGGAAAGTCTTGAGTCTATTTTTGAAGGATTCTATAGTTGGGGCATCTCGCACTGTGCAGGGAAGTGAGTTCCATAGAGTCGGAGCGTCATATGCAACATGGGGAAAGTGGTGGGGTGATAATCCACATGGCACATTTGCTCCCCCACCATTCGCCCCTTGTCATGTGTGTCCCAAGACCCCCCTTCTACCTCCCACCCATATCATACCTCCCAACTGTCCTGTTTTTTGGGACTGTCCTGCTGTCCCACACACGGGCCGCAGTGTCCTGCGGTGGGAGGGGGGCAGTTGGGAGGCTCCTGCACTCGCTGCTCTCAGCGGTGAATAGACGTTGTGATAGGGAGATAGTGGGTGACTGAGGAAGGGGTGATAGGGAGATAGTGGGTGACTGAGGCAGGGGTGATAGGGAGATAGTGGGTGACTGAGGCAGGGGTGATAGGGAGATAGTGGGTGACTGAGGCAGGGGTGATAGGGAGATAGTGGGTGACTGGATTAGGTCTCAGATTAGATGTATGCTATCTCAGTACAATAATGTGAAATATATAGTAATGTATTTCTAATAAGACAAATATGAGAGACAAAAAATGCTAATCAAAGCCATTTACTGTTGATAATCCTAATCAAAAACACATCAGTGCAAATTTAAAAGAATGCATATAATATATAAACATAGGAACACACAGTAGTAATGATGGATGCATGTATAAAAAGCCTGTACAGTACATGTGTGTGTATATGGGGGTGAGTGAGACTTATCTGAGACTTGGAAAGAGGAAAGACAGCACTGAGAGGAGGATCCAGTAGCAGCAGACAGATCCTGGAAGTGGATCCGCTGATGAATAAGAAAAGATCCCTTCACTGATTCTCCATGTGCCCGCCCCCTCCTTACTTCCAGCCTGCATGCGCTAAGATCCTCTGATGCTGGCGGTGACTGACTGGGGAGGCGAGCACTGGGGAACGATCAGGTCCTGCTGGACGAGCTGTCAGTCACTCGTCATGTGTGCGCCTCAGCCAATAGCATTTCAGTATTGGCTGAGGTGCACACAGGACTGTGATTCACAGCGCATCCTGCAGAACCTGATCAGATGTAAAAAGTGTGTCTCTCTCTGCAGCAGCGCCCTCTCCAGGCTGGCAATCAACGCGGTCGCGTACCCCGCCTGTGTGGCGGGCCGGCACTGGATAATAGGTAGAATCTGATTGTTTGCTGTGGCCAACATTTTCACTTCTAAAAACCTGCATTTTAGTAAATATACCCTTATGTGTTCAGAAGAATATGTACTATACAGAAAGAAAGAAATATAGTATAAAACTATAAACCATTTTCTGTTTTGGTTGGAAGTTCACTCACATGTAAATGATTAGCTTGCCCATAAAGCTTTATTTATATGGATTTGCAGACCATAAGGGGTAGATTAGAATGGACTGTACCTGTTCCTTCAATCCTAAACAGCCTTGTCACATGGAGGGATATCCATCTGTCACCCTGTCAGGTTATGGTCATTAGGTCGACAGTCATTAGGTTGACCACTATTGATCGACATGCATTAGGTCGACATGGTCAGTAGGTCGACCTAGTCAGTAGGTCGACCTGTACTAGGTCGACATGGAAAAAGAAAAGTGACTGATTGCGCTATTTCTCCAGGTGCGTATATGAATAAAAACACGTGTTTTTCACTTCTCTGGTGTTTATTTTAGTACAAACGTTATATCTCATACAACAATATAATAAAAAATTTTTAAGTATGCATACTCATTAGGGGCACATTCTAAAAAATTATTTTATAATAATAAAAATGATGATATTTCTCTGTTTTAGACATCCAGTGCTCAAATCTATCAGAGACAATTAATAGTTACACTCCTGGATTAAAATGCAACATAATTTATGTATCCACAACGTTTAAACGGTGATTTTACAAGGTGAAAACTCAGTTCTCTGTTTAAAGACACAGTTTCCACAACATTGAATATTGCTTATCTTCGTTGTATTAGAACTCAGTCTTTAGCATAGGACCACAGTTTTCATTCATATAATTGCAAAGTCCATAGACTGACAGTTTCTAAATTGAGCCGCTTACCACCGTGTCCGTGGATGCAGACGTGATGGGGAGAACCTCGCCGTGCACAGCGATGCTGGTTTGCTTTCCTTCTCCCCGTCCGTCCTCCGTGGTGGTAGCGGTGCTGGATGGTTTCTAACCCTCAACGTGAGTGGGGCCGCTTGTATGTGGACAATTTTCAGAATAGACTCTCCACCTTGCTAGCCGCGTCTCCTTTGATTGCAGTTCAGCTGGAGTGGCAGGTGTGTAGGAGGTCTCGTTGGTTGGTTGTAGGAAAGCAAACCAGCATCGCTGTGCACGGCGAGGATCTCCCCATCACGTCTGCATCCACGGACACGGTGGTAAGCGGCTCAATTTAGAAACTGTCAGTCTATGGACTTTGCAATTATATGAATGAAAACTGTGGTCCTATGCTAAAGACTGAGTTCTAATACAACGAAGATAAGCAATATTCAATGTTGTGGAAACTGTGTCTTTAAACAGCGAACTGAGTTTTCACCTTGTAAAATCACCGTTTAAACGTTGTGGATACATAAATTATGTTGCATTTTAATCCAGGAGTGTAACTATTAATTGTCTCTGATAGATTTGAGCACTGGATGTCTAAAACAGAGAAATATCATCATTTTTATTATTATAAAATAATTTTTTAGAATGTGCCCCTAATGAGTATGCATACTTAAAATTTTTTTATTATATTGTTGTATGAGATATAACGTTTGTACTAAAATAAACACCAGAGAAGTGAAAAACACGTGTTTTTATTCATATACGCACCTGGAGAAATAGCGCAATCAGTCACTTTTCTTTTTTCTTGTGTAGCTTCTTGATCAGTGTTTTGATCAAGTTTTAGCTGTACGTACACAGGTACAGCTGGACAAAGATTGCAGCTCTAAATTTATAAATCTTAAATTAAGAGTAAATAATACAATTAACAAATTAGCGCCTGGATCAGGGTTGTTTTTTCGACATGGAAAAAGGTCGACATGAGTTTCACATATTTTTTTTTACGTTTTCATACTTTACGATCCACGTGGACTACAATTGAAAACGGTAACCTGTGCCGAAAACAGCGATAGCAGATCGTGGCACCTTGCCCGAAGCATGGCGAGCGAAGTGAGCCATGCAAGGGGACACGGTGCACTAATTGGGGTTCCCCGTCACTTTACGAAGAAAACGACACCAAAAACAGTCAAAAAACCCATGTCTGCCTTTTTCCATGTTGACATAGTACATGTCGGTCTATTGACCATGTCGACCTACTGTATGTCGACCAATAGTGGTCGACCTAATGACTGTCTACCTAAGTGTGGTCGACTGAATGACCCATACCCATCCTGTCAATAGGTCTTAAATCTCTGTATGGTAACCTCTCCAATGACTTCTTTATCCTTAGTTCACAAAAGTACAGAGCATACAATAAATATGGAAACCTGAAAAGGAGGGGCTCCAATAGTGCATAACCTATTTATTGAAAAATATACTGTATATTAAAAACAAAATCTTATCATGTGACAATCATATAAAGCCTAATCAGCATTGGAGCCTCATACTGAAGTTCGGCTTCATTAAAACATCTTTATCCATGTCCTCAAGTAACCTGGTGTAAGCACAGAAGACTGGCTTAGTGCTCCTGATGGCAGCCTCAAACAGGTATGAAGGATCACAGCCTGACAAAGGTATTTTATCCAGATTCAGCATAATTATATTATGGGAGGACAGCCAGTCATCCTCACCTTCAGGGGCGTTTCTTGAGAGGAGGAGGCCCATGTGCAGGCTCCGTCTGGGCCCCCTCCTCTCTAGCCGGCAGCCCTTAGCTCTTGGCACTAGGGTCCCTAGGGGTCCCTAGTGCTGTCCCAGAGTCAAAAGCACATGTGCAGATCTTCGGGAAAATGGTGCTGCGGCCATTTTCCCAGTGATTTCTGCAGCGATGCTGCTGGTTCGCAGGACTCCAGAGGGTGAGTATTAAAAATAATGGGTGTAGAATGTGCAGTGTGGGCCCCCCTGGACCCTGGGGGCCCGTGTGCACCACACACACTGCACCTATTATAAATCCACCCGTGCTCACCCTATATAATTTGTCAAAGATACATAAGCATCGTCCCGACCTTTCCATTGTTTCTGTGATTGATTTCATTCATGGCATGAGCTATATACAGATGTGTCCACTTACAGCTAGCCTTCCTGTATGTTAAACAGCCCTTCTAGTCATGCTATGCCGTGGCGTGATTCGGTAGCGCGGGGCATCTTTACTTGCAAATTTTCCATTAAAATGCATTGCAAAATGATGTAAATATGATGAACAAGAAGCCTATGCTGATTAAAATGATATGCTGTATGCCTATATTCTGTGTGAATCTGTGGCTTTATCTGCATACAACATGCTATGCTACAGAGTTTCCTAGAAAACACTATAACGTAGTTTTTCATATGCACTTACAGCTGCAGACGCACAGAGAATATAGGCATGCTGCATACAATTTTAATTAGCTTGTGCGTTCTATTCAAATAGTATGCGAATAAGACGCATTTTCTGCAAAATAGACACCCAACGCTATCAGAGTTGCAAAGGACCTATCCACGCACTCACACCAGCAGAGCCGGCCCTAGGCATAGGCAAAGTAGGCAAATGCCTAGGGCATTTGTCATGACCAGGAGCACAAGCCTCTTCTGCTGATTAAAATGATAGGCAGCATGCCTATTTTCTGTGTGTGACTGCGTCTGTATCTGCATATACTGTAAAATGTTTTGTTACAGTGTATTGATGGAAATCACTGTAACATAGCATTTCATATGCAGATACAGCCACAGTCGCACACAGAATATAGGCATGCCACATATCATGTTAATCAGCAGAAGCTGCTTGTGCATCCTAGTCACATATGTGTAAGGGGCACTTTGTGTGTCATTATATGTATAAGGGCATTAATAATGTGCGGCATATGTGTAAGGGGCACTATGTGTGTCTTTATGTGTATAAGGGGATTAATAATGTGTGGCATATGTGTAAGGGACATTATGTGTATAGGGGCATCAATAAAGTTTGGCAGATGTGTAAGGCACATTATGTTTATAAGGACATTAAAATGTGTGTCATATGTGTAAGGGGCATTAGTGTGTGGTATTATGTGTATAAAGGCATTACTAATATGTAGCATGTGTGTCAGGAAGGTCTGTATTTTTGTGTTGCTTTGCATTATGTCTCCTTCCTGCCTCTAGGGGTCTCACTTTCTTTCAGAGGTCTGAGTTGCAGTTGCACACTCTGTCCCTGCAGGTTAATCACCCAATTGTGAGCAGCTGTGGCCAACACCTTGTACTGCTATTCAGGTTGAGCTCACTAGCATTCATGTGCAGATCATTGTGGTTCCATGTGGATTGTGACTAGGCTCTCTTCAATTATCCTGTCCTGCTTCAGCCATACCTGCATATTGGAGACACTTCCTGTAGTCTGGTGTTACCTATGCCTTGTTTCAAGACTTCTTGCCCTGCTGGAGCAGTACCTGCATTCCTGAGTTACTATCTGCAGTCTGTTACAACCCCTGCCTGGTTACTAGATTTTGGTATGTTATTTTCCTCTGCTTTGTTTAAATCCGGACTTTTTCATGTTCACTTCACCACTGCCATTAACCTGGACTTTACCTGTATTCAAGCATTATCATACTCCCTGTTCCAATAACAAGCCATTGTAATAATCTTGGAATATTTGCATTCTGTTCCGTGTAAATCAAAGATCCATTTTCTGTATTCATTTACTCATTTAGTATTCCAGCATCATACTGGTTCTTTTGTTACAATAAACCTTGTTTAATTTTCACCTGGCTTCAGCTGACCTCATTTCAGGTTCTTCCTGCATGTGCACACAGAGAAGCCTAGCAGTCATAACAGAATGATCTGCCAATAAACATGGGCAGGAGTTTGAGGTAATTACTGGATTTCATAAAATGGTTTCATTTCATATAAATTCCCTGCCTGTCGAGTTGAAGCCGTTCGTGGACTCTACATTGCTGGCTGATCTCAGAGAAAAACCTGGAGAATATACAGACCCTGTCTTCTGCGATACTATCTGCCCTGTCTGATTATTCGATAAGATTACCAGATCCCTTTAAGGAGACACAGGGGAAAAGGGAAAAATATGAATCTGGTGCTCTCAATTCTGGCCGCTGTTTTCCAATCTTCTGCAAAGGCAAGTTTTGGAGCATTCCATGACCCAGTCTCTCTGAGGCAGAGAAAAGCCACAGAAGGGATAAAAAAAAACTTTTTTTTTATTGCGGCAGGTCTGGACATTTTATTCAATTATGTCCTGCTCGCAAACCCCCCCAAAATCTCTCTTCATTCTGCCAAAGCTCCTAATTCTGCTCAGTTATGCCATTGTGGAGCTCAAATTTCAAAAGGAGGGGTGTCCAGCCCAGAGCCCACAGGGGGTAGGGTGTCCACCCCAGCGACTGCAGGGGGGTCCAGCCCAGTGACTCCAAGAGGGGAGTCCATCCCTACTGCCCTTGCCTTCGGGCATGAGGTCTCTACTGCCCTTGCCTTTGGGCATAAGGAGAGTGTTGTTGTATCGGCTATTATCCCGTACCATGGCGGTAATTCCAAGTTGATCGCAGCAGGAATTTTTTTAGCAGTTGGGCAAAACCATGTGCACTGCAGGGGAGGCAGATGTAACATGTGCAGAGAGAGTTAGATTTGGGTGTGGTGTGTTCAATCTGCAATCTAATTTGCAGTGTAAAAATAAAGCAGCCAGTATTTACCCTGCACAGAAACAAAATAACCCACCCAAATCTAACTCCCTGCAAATGTTATATCTGCCCCCACCCCCTGCAGTGCACATGGTTTTGCCCAACTGCTAAAAAATTTCCTGCTTCGATCAACTTGGAATTACCCCCAATATGTTTTCTTTCAGCATCAACAGGTCTCGAGAGCCGCAACCCCAGGAGGGGGCTCTGCCTGTCTAGCCCCAGGAGGGGGTCCTAGAGGGGCCTGCCGTGCCCGAGGTCCTAGAGGGGCCTGCCGTGCCCGAGGTCCTAGAGGGGCCTGCCGTGCCTGAGGTTCTAGAGGTTTCTGCCCAGCCGGGGCCATCTGAGGTTCCTGCCCAGCCGGGGCCATCTGAGACTTCCCTGTCTGAGGTCCAAGAAGAGTCCATCTTGTCTGAGGGGCCACGGTTGTCTATCCTCCCTTATGTAACATCTAATTTGGAAAGCCAATTCGATGAGGAACTGCCTTATTTTGATGGAGATATCTCTGTGTATAGCTCTCCAAGTATTATCTGAGTTTTGATGACTTTTCCCCTATTGATATAATTGCTAACATATGTATGAGGCTCAGAGAGGGTGCCTTGAAGTGGGTAAGTGATTTGGTATATTCGGAAGATCCAGTTTTACAAGATTTTCCTGCTTTCTTCAAGGCAGTGTCTGAAATATTCAGCCCACCAACTGTCCTCGATCTCCTGGATGAATCTGTTAAAGTGTAGCCATCTGAGAACCAGCCTTTGCGGTTTGGGCAGCATTCTCAGTTTCTGAGATGTGGGTACATTGCTCGGCAAGTTTAGCTTCTACAAATTTACTATCTACTCTTGGTACAATCCAAGAAAATAAGGGTTCATTACTGCCGATGGGTTGTGACTCCGATTCTGAGCGCAAGCATCTGGAGGATTCAAGACTTATATTTGACAGACCTGTACTGCCGAGTAGTGTCTTTGTGATATCCTCAGATAGATCTAGGCAACCCAAAAAGAAGAGAAGAAAAAAGAAGAGAAGATTAACTTATAGGCATCTGGAATCTGCCTGTTTAAGGGAGGATGATGTCAGGAAGGTCTACATTTTTGTGTTGCTTTGCATTATGTCTCCTTCCTGCCTCTAGGGGTCTCACTTTCTGTCAGAGATCTGAATTGCAGTTGCACACTCTGTCCCTGCAGGTTAATTACCCAATTGTGAGCAGCTGTGGCCAACACCTTGTACTGTTATTTAGGTCCTGCTCACTAGCATTCATGTGCAGATCATTGTAGTTCCATGTGGATTGTGACTAGGCTCTCTCCAGTTATCCTGTCCTGCTTCAGCCATACTTGCATCTTGGAGACACTTCCTGTAGTCTGGTGTTACCTATGCCTTGTTTCAAGACTTCTTGCCCTGCTGGAGCAAAATCTGCATTCCTGAGTTACTATCTGCAGTCTGTTACAACCCCTGCCTGGTTACTAGATTTTGGTATGTTATTTTCCTCTGCTTTGTTTAAATCCGGACTTTTTCATGTTCACTTCACCACTGCCATTAACCTGGACTTTACCTGTATTCAAGCATTATCATACTCACTGTTCCAATAACAAGCCATTGCAATCCTCTTGGAATATTTGCATCCTGTTCCGTGTAAACCAAAGATCCATTTTCTGTATTAATTTAAGAGGTGCTCTAATGTGCGGCGTAACTTATAGAAAAGGCACTGCTGTGTGGTCTAATGTGAATAAGGAGCAATTCAGTGTGATGTAATGTGAATAATGGGCACTAATGTGAGGAGTAACGTACATAAGACAAGATGTATGAGGAGGACACATCTGTAGATATCGTATATTGCTTCTAGTCTTGGTTATCACCCTTATGTTAAAGACACATTTCATTTTTTGGTTCTACTACACAGTGCATCCAGGAAGTATTCACAGCGCTTCCCTTATTTCACATTTTGTTTTGTTACAGCCTTATTTCAAAATTGAATAAATTAATTTTTCCCTCAAATTCTATACACAATACCCCATAATGGCAACATGAGAAGTTTTTAGTTTTTTTAGATTTTTGCAAGTTTATTAAAAATAAAAAAACTAAGAAATCACATAAGTATTCACAGCTTTTGCCATGCATCTTGTTTCCACAGATTATCCTTGAGATGTTCCTACAGCTTAATTGGAGTCCACCTGTGGTAAATTCAGTTGATTGGGCATGATTTGGAAAGGCACACACCTGTCTATATAAGGTCCCACACTTGACAGTGCATGTCTGAGCACAAACCAAGCATGAAGTCAAAGGAGTTGTCTGTAGACCTCTGAGACAGGATTGTCTTGAGGCTCAAATCTGGGGAAGGGCATATCTGCTGCTTTGAAGGTCCCAATGAGCCCAGTGGCCTCAATCATCGTAAATGGAAGAAGTTCGGAACCACCAGGCCTCTTCCTAGAGCTGGCCAGCCTTCTAAACTGAGCAATCGGGAGAGAAGGGCCCTAGTCAGGGAGGTGACCAAGAACCCAATGGTCACTCTGACAGAGCTAAAGCATTCCTCTGTGGAGAGAGGAGAACTTTCCAGAAGAACAACCATCTCTGCAGCAATCCACCAATCAGGCCTGTATGGTACAGTGGCCAAACGGAAACCACTCCTTAGTGAAAAGCACATGGCTGCCCTCCTAGAGTATGCCAAAATGCACCTGAAGGACTCTCAGACCATGAGAAACAAAATTATCTGGTCTGATGAGACAAAAATTTAACTCTTTGGCGTGAATGCCAGTCATCATGTTTGGCGGAAACCAGACCCCGCTCATCACCAAGCCAATACCATCCCTACAGTGAAGCATGGTGGTGGCAGCATCATGCTGTGGGAATGTTTTTCAGCAGCAGGAACTGGGAGACTATTTAGGATAGAGGGAAAGATAAATGCAGCAATGTACAGAGATATCCTTGATGAAAACCTGCTCCAGAGCGCTTTTGACCTCAGACTTGGGCGACGGTTCATCTTTCAGCAGGATAACGACCCTAAGCACACAGCCAAGATATCAAAGGAGTGGCTTCAGGACAACTCTGTGAATGTTCTTGAGTGGCCCAGACTTGAATCCGATTGAACATCTCTGCAGAGATGTGAAAATGGCTGTGCACCTATGCTTCCCATCCAACCCAGAGCCGGATTAAGGGGGGGGGGGGGCTCCGGGGTTAAATACCCCGGGCCCCCCTGTCTGAAAGGGCCCCCCTTCGCGCGCCACAGATCGGATCTGTAATCCGATCCGATCCGCGGCACTGCACTGCGCTCCCCTCCCCACTATCAGCCCAGCAGCAGCCGTTGCTCACAGAGCCGCCAGCGCCGCTGAGAGCTTCCTGGGCTGCTTGCTGAGTGACGACTCAGCTACCCAATAGTGTGTCAGCCTGCTGCTCAGCGACTGGCTGAGCACACAGGCTGCAGGAAAGAAGGAAGCTCCCTGCCAGCGCGTGTGTACTGGCCGGGTGAAGACTAGAGACAGGCCCCATCCTTGATGTAAGGTCAGGATGGGTTGTTTAATTTTTTTTAAAGTTATGTATTAAATTTTAACGTAGGCTCTGGGTTGTGTGTGTGTATATGTCTATCTATCTATCTATCTATCTATCTATCTATCTATCTATCTATCTATCGATTCCTAGCATGCAGTGGCACTCAGGGACAGACTCATGGATAATTCAAAATAAACAGTGTTTTATCCATTGCAAAGCAAAAAAGTTCCATCCTAACTTGCTTTGCAATGGATTAAACACTGTTTATTTTGAATTATCCATGAGTCTGTCCCTGAGTGCCACTGCATGCTAGGAATCGCTGGATGTGTTACTGTTTCCAGAAGGCACCGGGGCTCCATTCACAAGGGAGGGTGAGTGCCTATCCGATATTGTGTGTGTGTGTGTGTACATACATACATACATACACACACATACATACATACACACACATATATATATATATATATATACACACAAACAGCAGAGGCGGTACTCCCGGGCATTTAGTACTTGGTGAAAGATAAAGTGCTTTACTTCGACGTTTCGGGATACTTCCCCCCCCGTCATCAGGACAAGTGTGTCCTGATGACGGGGGGGGGATTACCTCAAAACGTTGCAGTAAAGCACTTTATCTTTCACCAAGTACTAAATGTCCGGGAGTACCGCCTCTGTTGTTTGCATAATGGATGGGCTTCCTGTCCCTAGGAGGGCACACTGGCAGGTTATTTCTGTGGCATACGAGGGAGTGCCGGATTGTTTTAGATAGATAGATAGATATCTCTATCTATCTATCTATCTATGTCGAAGTGGGGCGGTATGGTATACCGCCACTTCTTCCACTGACCCGGAAATGAGGAACTAAAAGTGCAGCAGGAGGCGAGGGAAGTGGCCATCCTGCTGCACATGGTGCTCCCCGTCCCTGCGCGGCGGCTGTGTAGAGCGCTGTACTAGCTCACAGCAGCTCACTGCCGCCAGCCGCCCGCCGCTCACCGCCGCCAGCCACCAGCAACAAATGAAGTAACGTTCCCCTGCTGTCACCTCTCTCCCTGTCGTTACCATCCCCACTGTCACTCTCTCTCCCTGTCGTCACTCTCTCTCCCTGTCGTCACTCTCTCTCCCTGTCGTCACTCTCTCTCCCTTTCGTCACTGTCATCACTCTATCTCCCTGTCATCACTCTGTCTCTCTGTCTCCCTGTCGTCCCTGTCGTCACTCTCTCTCTCCCTGTCGTCACTCTGGCTGTCCCCGCTGTCACAATTTCAGCTCATTCAGTGTGCTATAATGTGAATTTCGGCTCATTCAGTGTGCTACAATGTGAATTTGGGCTCATTCAGTGTGCTACAATGTGAATTTGGGCTCATTCAGTGTGCTACAATGTGAGGTCGAGGTCTAGTACAGAATAAACAGTGGCACTCAAGGTCTTCTGTGTCCAAAACAACTGTATTGAACAAGTCACATACAACTGACGTTTCGAGGCTCGCAGACCCTTTTTCAAGGTGTGAATAAGGGGAAAGAAGGTCTGCGAGCCTCGAAACGTCAGTTGTATGTGACTTGTTCAATACAGTTTTTTTGGACACAGAAGACCTTGAGTGCCACTGTTTATTCTGTAATAAATAATATAAATATATACATACATACATACATACATGGTCGGGATCCCAGCATTCGAAATACAGACACCAGAATCACGACACGATAACCTGATGAAAATCTATTGATTGAAACGTTGTCGCTGGTTGTTTTCTTTCTCCAAGCCCTGAGTGCCGCGCCGTCGCCTGCCTGCATCCTGTAATTTGCGAGGGCACCAGGTAAAGGCAACCCACATTATAGGAGTGCTGGATACATTGTCGTTTTTTATATATATATATATATATATATATATATATATATATATATATATATAATTTTAGACCTTGGGGCCCCCCATCTTAAGAACCCCGGGCACCCCAATGCCTTAATCCAGCTCTGATCCAACCTGATGGAGCTTGAGAAGTGCTGCAAAGAGAAATGGGCGAAACTGCCCAAAGATAGGTGTGCCAAGCTTGTAGCATCATAATAAAAAATACTTGAGGCAGTAATTGCTGCCAAAGGTACATCAACAAAGTACTGAGCAAAGGCTGTGAATACGTATATACATGTGATTTCTTAGTTTTTTATTTTTAATAAATTTGTGAAAATCTCAAACTTTTTTCATATTGTCATTATGGGGTATTGTGTGTAGAATTTTGAGGGAAAAAATTAATTTATTCCATTGTGGAATAAGGCTGTAACATAGCAAAATGTGAAGCGCTGTGAATACTTTCCAGATGCACTGTAACTCTTCACTGAGAACTCGGCTTTAAACTAGTTACAGTAGGTGCGCAATCATATACAATCCTTATACAAAACAGTTTTCTATGAGTTTATTGTTTTTCTCAACAATATTATATTTTACCTTCACATGAATCATTCATTTTGGGTTACATTCAATTTGCTCTCAGTCACAAGAACTTTTCTGCAGGTTTTACAGATGGCCGTGGTCACTCATGTTGCCCTTTCCATATGGGATAGTTGGAAGCTAAGACCTTGGCTAGCATGACACTTCTTCCAAAGCCTTTTCTGTCAAAGCAATATTGAGAACATCCTTATCATATAGAGTCAAGGATGACTGTACCCTCAGCATTTTACTACGGAGTCTAGATGCATTTAATTTCATATTACATTTACCAGCTCCATATCTAACAGGAAAAAATAACTTTGTAGAAAGAAATAAAACATCATATGAATTAATATTAAACCTTGCAATGTGAATTCTTATATGCATCATAGAAGTTGCTATAATAAATGTTGCATTAATAATTAATGTTATGGGCAACTACTTAGATATGCGGCAGACACTTTTCGGGATTTGGTTTGGGATCTGGATCCCCGCTCGTATTTTGGATTCGGATTGGTTTTGCCAAAACCACCCTTTCGGGTTTTGTTTTTTGATCTGGATGATTTTTTAAAACGACATAAAAACATCTAAAATCACAGAATTTTGGGGTATTTTTGATCCTACGGTATTATTAACCTCAATAACATTCATTTCCAGTCTATTCTGAACAGCTCACACCTCACAATATTGTTTTTAGGCCAAAAGGTTACACCAAGGTCGCTGGATGACTAAGCTAAGTGACACAAGTGGGTGGCACAAACACCTGGCCCATCTAGGAGTAGCACTGCAGTGGCAGACAGGAATGGCAGTTTTAAAAACTAGGCCCCAAAGAGCACATAATGCAAAGAAAAAAAAAAGAGGTGCAAGATGTAATTGTCTTGGGCCCTCCCACCCACCCTTATGTTGTTTAAACAGGACAGCACAGTTTATTAAACCCATCATTTCAGCGACAGGTGGTCCCCCTGGAAAAAGCTCACAAAGTTCTCAGAATCATAGCTAGCTACAAACATACCACCTTTATATTTGATGACTTTTCACATTATGAGAAGAGGCAAGAGGACAGCGTCAAGAAGGTGATTAAAAATTAGAGAGGAACATGCAATCAGGACAACACAAAGGCTTTCACCTCCACTCCTATATTGGTGTGGAACAGAAAGGACTTCAACCAAGCAAATATTTAATTATTAATTACCACATTACTGGACAAACTGAAAAACTAGGGACCAAAGCCTCCAAAATTTTACCTCCTTCTCCATTTTCTGGGATTAAGATTAAACTGATGCATACCACAGGTTACACATTGGATATTTTCCCCTCCACGGAGTCTGGAGAAATATTTTGTGAAATCTCGTGGGTTTCTTTTTTTCTTTCCATATTTTTATTGCATTTTTATTTACATATTTTGTGTCAGATGCCTTATTTTTGTTTTTCACAGCTCCCAGTTACATGCATGTGAACATACCTGTGTGTCCCAGTTGCACACATGTGAGCATTCCTGGGTGTCTTGTTTATTTTATTAATATTTTATTTTCAAATAAATCAGCCCCTCACCTCGCTCCCAGGATCGATCAATACGTTAGCGAACACTGAGTGGATCCAGATGCTACAGTGTACACTGCCGCTCCATGAACCTATGGTGACCACAGACGCACCGGTCACACCGCCGCCTATGCTGCGACCGGGCCCTCAGTGAACACATACGCCCTGGTCACACAGCCGCCTATGCTGTGACCGGGTCCCCTAGTCTCCCAGTGTAGCTGGTAGCGTCTGAAATGGAAGCGAGGAAACAGTTCATGGCGGAAACTGGTCATGAACCGGGGGTGGGGCGACCAGGAGAGCATCTGACTCCCCACTGCTGACATTAACCCTAGGGATCGCGGCCTCATGCTATTCCTAAGGCCTAGCGCTGGAGCACCCGTGGTGGCGGCGCGTCAGCTACTGTTTGGTAGTCTCCTCCCAAAACAGTGCGGCTGTGTCCGTATTCCATGCATGCTACGCGGAACCGATGCCTTACCTTCTCCCCATGCTCTGGCCACAGCCTGGTAATGTCTGATGGACCTGCTGGTATATCCGACACAGACGCCCGCCGAAACAGCACTGTACTCATGGGTAAGTATTGTCGCGACCCGGTGGAGAGTTGTTGTAGCGACTCTTTCCAATATGCGTATAAGACGCTGTTTAGAAAGATCACTCAAAAAATAGTAAGACTATAAAAATAAAATAAGAAAGCTTGGGGCTGCTAACAAACCAGCAGCCCTCTGACCATGGTCCGACTTCTGCCACACCAAACAAAAAACTGATTTGTCTGAGCCAGGGGGCGGGGATATATGGACGGACCCGTTGCATGCGGTGAGGTCGGAAAGCTTTGACTGATTGGTGCAAATCTGCTGTCGCTCCATCATATCCCATTGTTATCCTGTGGATAACCTGTGGACCCTGCCTTAGAAAGGACAAAATAACAGAAAACTTCAGCATGCGTAACCATTCATGCCCCTAAAGTCAGTACTTTGTAGATCCACCTTTTGTGGCAATTACAGCTGCAAGTCACTTTGGATAAGTCTCTATGAGTTTGCCACACCTTGCCACAGGAATTTTTGCCCATTCCTCAAGGCAAAACTGCTCCAGCTCCTTCATGTTGGATGGTTTCTGCTTGTGAACAGCAATCTTCAAGTCTGACCACAGATTCTCAATTGGATTGAGATCTGGGTATTGACTAGGCCATTCCAACACATTTAAATGTTTCCCCTTAAACCACTTGAGTGTTGCTTTAGCAGTATGCTTCATGTCATTGTCCTGCTGGAAGGGGAACCTCCATCCCAGGGGTAAATTTACTAAGATTCGTAATTTCCGAAAAAAGGTCAAAGTTCAATCACGAATGACATCGACAGTGTAAAACTGCAACTTTTTGAATTGATTACGATGGATTTACTAAGCTGTCGTATTCGGGTTTTTCTTTTCTTCCGATGTCGATGTCATTCGTTTTTTTTTACCTATTTTTACGGCAGTGATTAGCAAAACACTGCCGTTTTTTTTTATAATCAATCTCGGCCGGATCTGTGTGATCCGTGCTGGGGTTCTTATTTTTTTTTTTTTTAATTAAACAATGTAAAATCCCCAAAAAAAAATGCGTGGGGTCCCCCCTCCTAAGCATAACCAGCCTCGGGCTCTTTGAGCCGATCCTGGTTGCAGAAATATGGGGACAAAATTGACAGGGGTTCCCCCATATTTAAGCAACCAGCATCGGGCTCTGCGCCTGGTCCTGGTTCCAAAAATACGGGGGACAAAAAGAGTAGGGGTCCCCCGTATTTTTAAAACCAGCACCGGGCTCCACTAGCTGGACAGATAATGCCACAGCCGGGGGTCACTTTTATACAGTGCCCTGCGGCCGTGGCATCAAAAATCCAACTAGTCACCCCTGGCCGGGGTACCCTGGGGGAGTGGGGACCCCTTCAATCAAGGGGTCCCCCCCCCCAGCCACCCAAGGGCCAGGGGTGAAGCCCGAGGCTGTCCCCCCCCATCCAATGGGCTGCGGATGGGGAGGCTGATAGCCATTTGTGATAATGAAAAGATATTGTTTTTAGTAGCAGTACTACAAGTCCCAGCAAGCCTCCCCCGCATGCTGGTACTTGGAGAACCACAAGTACCAGCATGCGGCGGAAAAACGGGCCCGCTGGTACCTGTAGTACTACCACTAAAAAAATACCCAAAAAAACACAAGACACACACACCGTGAAAGTATAATTTTATTACATACATACACACATACATACATACTTACCTTATGTTCTCACGCAGGTCGGTCCTCTTCTCCAGTAGAATCCAAGGGCTACCTGTTGAAGAAATTCTACTCACCAGATCCAGTGGTCCAGGCTCCTCGGCAAATCCAGGGATAATCCACGTACTTGAATAAAACAAAAAAACGGTTGCCCGACCTCGAACTGAAAGGTGACCCATGTTTGCACATGGGTCACCTTTCCACGAATGCAAGAAACCCACTTTGCCTTCTGACTAAGTGGGTTTCTTCAGCCAATCAGGGAGTGCCACGTTGTAGCACTCTCCTGATCAGCTGTGTGCTCCTGTCCTCACTGACAGGCAGCACACGGCAGTGTTACAATGTAGCGCCTATGCGCTACATTGTAACCAATGATGGGAACTTTCTGCCCTGCGGTTGACCTAAAGTGACGTCCCGCTGAGCAGAAAGTTCCCAGCATTGGTTACAATGGAGCGCATAGGCGCTACATTGTAACACTGCCGTGTGCCGCCTGTCAGTGAGGACAGCAGCACACAGCTGATCAGGAGAGTGCTACAACGTGGCACTCCCTGATTGGCTGAAGAAACCCACTTAGACAGAAGTCAAAGTGGGTTTCTGGCATTCGTGGGAAGGTGACCCATGTGCAAACATGGGTCCCCTTTCAGTTCGTGGTCGGGACACCGTTTTTTTTTATTTATTCAAGTACGTGGATTAACCCTGGATTTGCCGAGGAGCCTGGACCCATGGATCTGGTGAGTAGAATTTCTTCAACAGGTAGCCCTTGGATTCTACTGGAGAAGAGGACCGACCTGCGTGAGAACATAAGGTAAGTATGTATGTATGTGTGTATGTATGTAATAAAATTATACTTTCACGGTGTGTGTGTCTTGTGTTTTTTTGGGTATTTTTTTAGTGGTAGTACTACAGGTACCAGCGGGCCCGTTTTTCCGCCGCATGCTGGTACTTGTGGTTCTCCAAGTACCAGCATGCGGGGGAGGCTTGCTGGGACTTGTAGTACTGCTACTAAAAACAATATCTTTTCATTATCACAAATGGCTATCAGCCTCCCCATCCGCAGCCCATTGGATGGGGGGGGACAGCCTCGGGCTTCACCCCTGGCCCTTGGGTGGCTGGGGGGGGGGACCCCTTGATTGAAGGGGTCCCCACTCCCCCAGGGTACCCCGGCCAGGGGTGACTAGTTGGATTTTTGATGCCACGGCCGCAGGGCGCTGTATAAAAGTGACCCCCGGCTGTGGCATTATCTGTCCAGCTAGTGGAGCCCGGTGCTGGTTTTAAAAATACGGGGGACCCCTACTCTTTTTGTCCCCCGTATTTTTGGGACCAGGACCAGGCGCAGAGCCCGATGCTGGTTGCTTAAATATGGGGGAACCCCTGTCATTTTTTTCCCCATATTTCTGCAACCAGGATCGGCTCAAAGAGCCCGAGACTGGTTATGCTTAGGAGGGGGGACCCCACGCAATTTTTTTGGCAAAAATAAGCACTTTCCCACCCCTTCCCACTGATATACATGCACGGATCTCATGGATCCCTGCATGCATCTCAAATCACGGAAAAAAAAAGCAGGTCTGTTTTTTTTAGGACTTTTTTACGAGTTGTAATTTTTCACGGCAGTGTTTTGTGTTTTTTTGCTTTGCACTTCTTAGTAAATGACCGAGATTCATATCTAAACAGGCGTAATTTGACCGATGGTGTATTCATTCGTAATTTTTTACCTGAACTAGCAAAAAATTACGAATGCCCTCATCACTGCCGTGATTAGTGTTTAGTAAATGACCGAGATTAACCGAGATGACACTTTGAAGAAAAAACGGCATCTCGGTCAAAATCGGGAGCTTAGTAAATATACCCCCCAGTCTCAAATCAAAGGCAGACTGAAACAGGTTTTGCTCAAGAATATCCCTGTATTTAGCACCATCCATTTTTCACTTGAATCGAATCAGATTCCCAGTCCCTGCTGCTGAAAAACATCCCCACAACATGATGCTGCCACCACCATGTTTCACTGTGGGGATGGTGTTCTTGGGGTGATGGGATGTGTTGGGTTTGCGCAAGACATAGCAATTTTCCTTGATGTCCGAAAAGTTAAATTTTAGTCTCATCTGACCAGAGCACCTCCCTCCATATATTTGGGGAGTCATCCACATGCCTTTTGGCAAACTCAAAAATGTGCCTTCTAATTATTAACACTAAATAATGGCTTTTTTCTGGCCACTCTATGGAGTACAGTATATGGCTTATTGTGGTCACATGCGCAGATACACCAGTCTCTGCTGTGGAACTCTGCAGCTCCTTCAGGGTAACCTTTGATCTCTGTGCTGCCTCTCTGATTAATGCCCTCCTTGCCCGATCTGTGAGTTTTGGTGGCCGGCCCTCTCTTGGCAGGTTTGTTGTGGTACCATGTTCTTTCCATTTGAAGATGATGTATTTGATGGTGCTCGGGGGATCCCCAAAGATGTGGATATTTTTTATAACCCAACCCTGACTTGTACTTCTCAACAACTTTGTCCCTGATTCGTCTTTATGGTGTGATGCCTCTTAGTGGTGTTGCAGCTTCTGGGGCCTTTCAGAAAAGGTGTGTTTATACTGACAGATCATGTGACACTTAGATTGCACACAGGTGGACTTCATTTCACTAATTATGTGACTTCCGAAGGTAATTGGTTGCACCAGAACTTTTGAGGGGCTTCATAGCAAATGGGGGAATACATATGCACATGCCAATTTTCAGATTTTTATTTATAAAAATTTAGTTTTTATATAAATTTTTCTTATTTCACTTCACCAACTTTGACTATTTTGTGCAGATCCATCACCTAAAATTCAGATTATTTTTTTTTTTTTAAATTACAGGCTGAATACTTTAGCAAGGCATTGTATGAAGCCCTTAGGAAAAGAAGATCCCTCTACAACAAATGCACATCTTCTAAATAAATAATACCAAAATATGGAACATCAATAATAAATCAAAATTAAGGTTGACTAATTGGAGCCATTCATTTGAGTGAGTCCCTAACATGAAATAATTGAGAAGACCCTCTCTCTAATGCTCCGGCAGAAAACATCACATTTACCTCTCCGGCAGTTGCACTGGATTATGATTCAGTCTCTTCTTAGTCACACTGACTTCGGCCACAAATGTGGCCACTCCCCACTTTATTTAAAAACAGGCAATTTCCAGTTCCACCTTTGCTTCTAGTTTTCACAAATCTGTGATGTTGAAGCTTGTTTCATACCTGCTCTAGGCTTTCATTTAAACCTAGGATCAAGTACAGCAGCACTCCTGGATTTATACAGCATAGGCAGTACCCCTGGAGAATTGCACAGCAGAATGACAACAGCACCCCTGGACTTAAACGGCATTGGGGCAGCACCCCTGGACTGTTAGGGAAGAGGGGCAGCACCCCTGGAATTATATGGCAAAGAAAAGCCATGCAAGATGGAATTGCCCTTGGGCCCTCCCATCCACCATTGTGTTAACAAACCAATCATTTCAGCGACAGGGTCTGCCACATGATTGTGGCTGAAATGATTGGTTTGTTTGGGCCCAACCAAAAAAAAAAGCATATAATCTCTCCTTGCACAAACTGGCTATACAGTGGCAAGATGTCGTCCTCATCCTCAGATTCTCTACCCCCTTCAATGTTTACATCCTCATCCTCACAGAGAAATAATATTCAAACAAACAAACCGCATAATTTAGGTGTCAGTGGACTGCTTACGCTATTACCCAAAGTTTCTGACGTTGACAATGACTTTTGATGGATGCACTGCAGGTGACGTATAAGGGAGGATGTTCCTAGGTGGTTAACGTCCTTACCCCTACTTATTATGGATTGACAAAGGCAACACATGGCTTGTTGTCTGGATTTGTGGAGAAATAATTCCACACCGAAGAGGTGGCTTTTTTGGTAATTTGCCTAAGCATAACAATGGGCTTTTTCATCCCATGGCCAACAACTGTCTCCATTGGTGCCTTATTCAAATAAAGCACATCACCATCAGAATTCTCATCGTCAACTTTCTCTGCAGCGCCAGCAACACCCATATCCTCCTCATCTTGGTGTACTTCTACAGTGACATCCTCAATCTCAATATCAGCAACTGGACTGGCAGTGCTCCTCCCAGCACTTGCAGGGGGCGTGCAAATTGTTGTAGAAACCTCCTTTTCCCATACAGTGTTGTGAACATCAGGCCTAGACATCACAACTGCAGACAGTACCAGCACCACTATATTTTCACAACACACCTGTAATTTTATAGCATGCAAGACAGGACCAGTGTACATTGATTTTCACTGCACCCTAGAATTATTACAGCATACGAGACAGGGCCTGTGTACGTTGATTTTCACTGCATCCCAGAATTATTACAGCATACAAGATAGGGCCAGTGTAATGTTATTTGAACAGCAACATCTCTATATTTTACAGCATACAGCAGTGTGCTTTTAATTTTTAACAACCGCACCCCTGAATTTTTATAGCATATAGGGCCAGTGTAATGTTATTTGAACAGCAACACGCCTATATTTTACAGCATACAGCAGTATGCTTTCAATTTTTAACAACTGAACCCCTAAATTTTTACAACATACAGGACCAGCAGCACCCCTATATTTTCCAGCATACAGGAGGACAGTGCCCCTGCACCCTGTACAACACAGTGACAGCTAGGACAGCAACACCCATGTATAGCTACAGCACCCGGCTGTAACAGCACATGAAACACCAGTGACAGCCAGGACAGCACCCCTAACACAGCACTGGTACACCACAGTGACTGCAGCAGCACCTGAGCACACACTAACCCCACCCAACGCCACCACCTACAGAGAGAGACAGAGGTCTGTCTCCCTCACTCTCCAAGTCCGCAGTGAAAATGACGGCTGTTTATATGGGATCCAAAACCTGCGGGAATCCGACAGCGGGATGATGACATTGTGCCTCGTTCTGGTTACCAAGTCCGGCGGGAAGTCCCAAACCAAACTCGGATCCAGGCTCGGGACGAGGTGTTTGGGGGGAGGGGAGGGGGGGGGGGGGGGCGGTTGGTTCTCAGGGAACCGAACCCCCTCATTTCTACTTAGAACAAAGTGCAATTGTTCACTTGGAGATAGGCTTTAAAAGCAACTACAACCAATGCCTGTTATAAGATTGTAGTTTTATGGAGACCACTAACACACTTTTGTCTTTTATAACTAATGAATCTTTAATTACTGTACAATGATTAATTTGTCTCAGAGTAGCTCTTTAATTTACATGCGATGCTGTCAAATGTGGTTTACAACAGACTGATATATTAGTAGAACCATATGGAAGTTGACAATTAGATTATTAAAACACATATGTATTTCAAAAATGACTTCGTAATCATTCTCCACAAAACTTTATATCTATACTTCATAATAAATAAACTGAAAGGGGACACATGGACCTCATATTAATAAACCAAGAACAAATTGGATCCACAGATTGTCGATTTTCAAAGGAAACAGCTATACTTAGAGCCTTACTATAAAATATATTTTTAGAATCACTTGGGTCTACTTTAATATGCCATAATTGCTCTGTAAGGTGCGATGCAGAGCTAGATGTTCATTGCTAAAAAGAAGCATGCACAAAAAAATGCATATAAGAAACTCTTATTAAATAAATAATAAATATTAGTTCATTTGCTGAGTTGTATATTACTGTATCTCAAGATGCAGATGCATCTGCGTGTTGCTTATGTGGCTGATTCACAGATGAACGAAGATTGCTACATAAAGCTGCACACCGTCCACGTGGATGGTAAAGTATGAAAAAATTGAAAGAAAAGATAAAACTTAAGTCTACCATATGTGTGTCGACCATTTTCATGTTGACCTTTTGACCTTCTTGACCTAATGCATATCTAACATTAGTGGTAGACCTATTGACTGTAGACTTTTTTTAGTGTAGATCTATAGTCCGGATACCCTTAAAAGAGGAGGAGAGAAGGGCCCTCATCCATAGGTGCAAGAAAAGGGATAGCAATACATAAATAGAAGGCAGGGACAGAAATGGGGCGAGAGAAAGATAAAAGACAGACCAAGAGGAGAGAGGTGTGCATATATATGTATAATGTTCAAACAATAACCTTTTTTCTTATTACTTATTAGATGAATGACACAAACTCTAAAAAGTCATTATGGACTTTTTAAAGTCCTTAAAAGTATTTTTTAAAAGCAGCGCCTCTTGCACAGTCCCTGCCAATCTGGACCTAGACTATGTTACAAACAATGCAAACACAAAGGGGAATCTTATAGTGTAGTAATTTCAATAATCTTTAAAAACCATATGGTGATATAAAATATGCATACTGTACATTTCATATTCTTGCAAATATGTTTATCTCATCATAACTTGGAGAGGTGAGGGGATCTTTCTGAAATTGTGCGCACTCAAGACATCAACTTGACTGGTTCTTCAAGATTTAAATAATGGAATTCCTTCTAGTGTCTTGCCTCCTGAAATATGCCCTCAAACAAAAAGCACCCAATAAAGGCAGCCAGAGGCCACTCACTGTGTAGCATAAAATGCTTTTAATTAATGGATTCTGTTTAGAAAATTCAATATTCTTACATTTAATTTAGTTTCACACAAGTCCGTAACTGAACCTCCTGGACATGGACAACAGATGGAAATCCACTTCACCATTGGGTGTGAACTCAAGGTCAGTTCACTGGTTGCCCAATGAAGTTTCAAGCCAAACCTATATACATATATAGTATATACACATATATACAAAGTGGTGGGGCAGGGGTACACATGGAGAGAAAGAGGTGGGAAATATATCTAAACTGCAAACCTACCTCTATTGACACCAGGGACAGAGATAAAGTCTGCTTTCTGCTCTCCTATTTTGCTCCCTGCTCTTGTCTTCTTGTCATCCACCTGAATGAAAACACCTGTTGCTCACTGTTACACTGAAATAGTCTTCCTGCTCCTGGCATTGGGGGTAATTCAGACCTGATCGTAGCAGCAAATTTGATAGCAGTTTGGCAAAACCATGTGCACTGCAGGGGGGGGGGACATAACATGTGCAGAGAGAGTTAGATTTGGGTGGGGTGTGTTCAAACTGAAATCTAAATTGCAGTGTTAAAATAAAGCAGCCAGTATTTACCCTGCACAGAAACAATATAACTCACCCAAATCTAACTCTCTGCACGTTATATCTGCCCCCCCCCCCCCCCTTGCAGTGCACATGGTTTTGCCCAACTGCTAACAAATTTGCTGCTACGATCAGGTCTGAATTACCCACTCTGAGCAGCAGGTACTTAGTAGTAGAGATGAGCGGGTTCGGTTTCTCTGAATCCGAACCAGCCAGAACTTCATGTTTTTTTTCACGGGTCCGAGCGACTCGGATCTTCCCGCCTTGCTCGGTTAACCCGAGCGCGCCCGAACGTCATCATGACGCTGTCGGATTCTCGCGAGGCTCGGATTCTATCGCGAGACTCGGATTCTATATAAGGAGCCGCGCGTCGCCGCCATTTTCACACGTGCATTGAGATTGATAGGGAGAGGACGTGGCTGGCGTCCTCTCCATTTAGATTATAAGAGACTGAGAGAGATTTACTGGAGCTGACTAGGAGGAGTACTGTTACTGTAGAAGTGTAGAGACTGAGTGGAGAGAGTTTACTAGTGAGGACAGTGCAGTTTACTTTATAATCCGTTCTCTGCCTGAAAAAAGCGATACACAGCACACAGTGACTCAGTCACATACCATATCTGTGTGCACTGCTCAGGCTCAGGCCAGTGTGCTGCATCATCTATTATCTATATATAATATTATATATATCTGTCTGACTGCTCAGCTCACACAGCTTATAATTGTGGGGGAGACTGGGGAGCACTACTGCAGTGCCAGTTATAGGTTATAGCAGGAGCCAGGAGTACATAATATATTATATAGTGAGTGACCACCAGACACACAGTGCAGTTTATTTAATATATCCGTTCTCTGCCTGAAAAAAGCGATACACACAGTGACTCAGTCAGTCACATACCATATCTGTGTGCACTGCTCAGGCTCAGGCCAGTGTGCTGCATCATCTATATATATTATATATCTGTCTGACTGCTCAGCTCACACAGCTTATAATTGTGGGGGAGACTGGGGAGCACTACTGCAGTGCCAGTTATAGGTTATAGCAGGAGCCAGGAGTACATAATATTATATTAAAATTAAACAGTGCACACTTTTGCTGCAGGAGTGCCACTGCCAGTGTGACTAGTGACCAGTGACCTGACCACCAGTATATATAATATTAGTAGTATACTATCTCTTTATCAACCAGTCTATATTAGCAGCAGACACAGTACAGTGCGGTAGTTCACGGCTGTGGCTACCTCTGTGTCGGCACTCGGCAGCCCGTCCATAATTGTATATACCACCTAACCGTGGTTTTTTTTTCTTTCTTTATAGTCATACTAGTTACGAGTATACTATCTCTTTATCAACCAGTCTATATTAGCAGCAGACACAGTACAGTGCGGTAGTTCACGGCTGTGGCTACCTCTGTGTCGGCACTCGGCAGCCCGTCCATAATTGTATATACCACCTAACCGTGGTTTTTTTTTCTTTCTTTATACATACATACTAGTTACGAGTATACTATCTCTTTATCAACCAGTCTATATTAGCAGCAGACACAGTACAGTGCGGTAGTTCACGGCTGTGGCTACCTCTGTGTCGGCACTCGGCAGCCCGTCCATAATTGTATATACCACCTAACCGTGGTTTTTTTTTCTTTCTTTATACATACATACTAGTTACGAGTATACTATCTCTTTATCAACCAGTCTATATATTAGCAGCAGACACAGTACAGTGCGGTAGTTCACGGCTGTGGCTACCTCTGTGTCGGCACTCGGCAGCCCGTCCATAATTGTATATACCACCTAACCGTGGTTTTTTTTTCTTTCTTTATACATACATACTAGTTACGAGTATACTATCTCTTTATCAACCAGTCTAAATTAGCAGCAGACACAGTACAGTGCGGTAGTTCACGGCTGTGGCTACCTCTGTGTCTGCACTCGGCAGCCCGTCCATAATTGTATATACCACCTAACCGTGGTTTTTTTTTCTTTCTTTATACATACATACTAGTTACGAGTATACTATCTCTTTATCAACCAGTCTATATATTAGCAGCAGACACAGTACAGTGCGGTAGTTCACGGCTGTGGCTACCTCTGTGTCGGCACTCGGCAGCCCGTCCATAATTGTATATACCACCTAACCGTGGTTTTTTTTTCTTTCTTTATACATACATACTAGTTACGAGTATACTATCTCTTTATCAACCAGTCTATATTAGCAGCAGACACAGTACAGTGCGGTAGTTCACGGCTGTGGCTACCTCTGTGTCGGCACTCGGCAGCCCGTCCATAATTGTATATACCACCTAACCGTGTTTTTTTTTTCTTTCTTTATACATACATACTAGTTACGAGTATACTATCTCTTTATCAACCAGTCTATATTAGCAGCAGACACAGTACAGTGTGGTAGTTCACGGCTGTGGCTACCTCTGTGTCGGCACTCGGCAGCCCGTCCATAATTGTATATACCACCTAACCGTGGGTTTTTTTTCTTTCTTTATACATACATACTAGTTACGAGTATACTATCTCTTTATCAACCAGTCTATATATTAGCAGCAGACACAGTACAGTGCGGTAGTTCACGGCTGTGGCTACCTCTGTGTCGGCACTCGGCAGCCCGTCCATAATTGTATATACCACCTAACCGTGTTTTTTTTTTCTTTCTTTATACATACATACTAGTTACGAGTATACTATCTCTTTATCAACCAGTCTATATTAGCAGCAGACACAGTACAGTGCGGTAGTTCACGGCTGTGGCTACCTCTGTGTCGGCACTCGGCAGCCCGTCCATAATTGTATATACCACCTAACCGTGGTTTTTTTTTCTTTCTTTATAGTCATACTAGTTACGAGTATACTATCTCTTTATCAACCAGTCTATATTAGCAGCAGACACAGTACAGTGCGGTAGTTCACGGCTGTGGCTACCTCTGTGTCGGCACTCGGCAGCCCGTCCATAATTGTATATACCACCTAACCGTGGGTTTTTTTTCTTTCTTTATACATACATACTAGTTACGAGTATACTATCTCTTTATCAACCAGTCTATATATTAGCAGCAGACACAGTACAGTGCGGTAGTTCACGGCTGTGGCTACCTCTGTGTCGGCACTCGGCAGCCCGTCCATAATTGTATATACCACCTAACCGTGGTTTTTTTTTCTTTCTTTATACATACATACTAGTTACGAGTATACTATCTCTTTATCAACCAGTCTATATTAGCAGCAGACACAGTACAGTACGGTAGTTCACGGCTGTGGCTACCTCTGTGTCGGCACCCGGCAGCCCGTCCATAATTGTATATACCACCTAACCGTGGTTTTTTTTTCTTTCTTTATACATACATACTAGTTACGAGTATACTATCTCTTTATCAACCAGTCTATATATTAGCAGCAGACACAGTACAGTGCGGTAGTTCACGGCTGTGGCTACCTCTGTGTCGGCACTCGGCAGCCCGTCCATAATTGTATACTAGTATCCAATCCATCCATCTCCATTGTTTACCTGAGGTGCCTTTTAGTTGTGCCTATTAAAATATGGAGAACAAAAATGTTGAGGTTCCAAAATTAGGGAAAGATCAAGATCCACTTCCACCTCGTGCTGAAGCTGCTGCCACTAGTCATGGCCGAGACGATGAAATGCCAGCAACGTCGTCTGCCAAGGCCGATGCCCAATGTCATAGTACAGAGCATGTCAAATCCAAAACACCAAATATCAGAAAAAAAAGGACTCCAAAACCTAAAATAAAATTGTCGGAGGAGGAGCGTAAACTTGCCAATATGCCATTTACCACACGGAGTGGCAAGGAACGGCTGAGGCCCTGGCCTATGTTCATGGCTAGTGGTTCAGCTTCACATGAGGATGGAAGCACTCAGCCTCTCGCTAGAAAAATGAAAAGACTCAAGCTGGCAAAAGCAGCACAGCAAAGAACTGTGCATTCTTCGAAATCCCAAATCCACAAGGAGAGTCCAATTGTGTCGGTTGCGATGCCTGACCTTCCCAACACTGGACGTGAAGAGCATGCGCCTTCCACCATTTGCACGCCCCCTGCAAGTGCTGGAAGGAGCACCCGCAGTCCAGTTCATGATAGTCAGATTGAAGATGTCAGTGTTGAAGTACACCAGGATGAGGAGGATATGGGTGTTGCTGGCGCTGGGGAGGAAATTGACCAGGAGGATTCTGATGGTGAGGTGGTTTGTTTAAGTCAGGCACCCGGGGAGACACCTGTTGTCCGTGGGAGGAATATGGCCGTTGACATGCCAGGTGAAAATACCAAAAAAATCAGCTCTTCGGTGTGGAGGTATTTCAACAGAAATGCGGACAACAGGTGTCAAGCCGTGTGTTCCCTTTGTCAAGCTGTAATAAGTAGGGGTAAGGACGTTAACCACCTCGGAACATCCTCCCTTATACGTCACCTGCAGCGCATTCATAATAAGTCAGTGACAAGTTCAAAAACTTTGGGTGACAGCGGAAGCAGTCCACTGACCAGTAAATCCCTTCCTCTTGTAACCAAGCTCACGCAAACCACCCCACCAACTCCCTCAGTGTCAATTTCCTCCTTCCCCAGGAATGCCAATAGTCCTGCAGGCCATGTCACTGGCAATTCTGACGAGTCCTCTCCTGCCTGGGATTCCTCCGATGCATCCTTGCGTGTAACGCCTACTGCTGCTGGCGCTGCTGTTGTTGCCGCTGGGAGTCGATGGTCATCCCAGAGGGGAAGTCGTAAGCCCACTTGTACTACTTCCAGTAAGCAATTGACTGTTCAACAGTCCTTTGCGAGGAAGATGAAATATCACAGCAGTCATCCTACTGCAAAGCGGATAACTGAGGCCTTGACAACTATGTTGGTGTTAGACGTGCGTCCGGTATCCGCCGTTAGTTCACAGGGAACTAGACAATTTATTGAGGCAGTGTGCCCCCGTTACCAAATACCATCTAGGTTCCACTTCTCTAGGCAGGCGATACCGAGAATGTACACGGACGTCAGAAAAAGACTCACCAGTGTCCTAAAAAATGCAGTTGTACCCAATGTCCACTTAACCACGGACATGTGGACAAGTGGAGCAGGGCAGGGTCAGGACTATATGACTGTGACAGCCCACTGGGTAGATGTATGGACTCCCGCCGCAAGAACAGCAGCGGCGGCACCAGTAGCAGCATCTCGCAAACGCCAACTCTTTCCTAGGCAGGCTACGCTTTGTATCACCGCTTTCCAGAATACGCACACAGCTGAAAACCTCTTACGGCAACTGAGGAAGATCATCGCGGAATGGCTTACCCCAATTGGACTCTCCTGTGGATTTGTGGCATCAGACAACGCCAGCAATATTGTGTGTGCATTAAATATGGGCAAATTCCAGCACGTCCCATGTTTTGCACATACCTTGAATTTGGTGGTGCAGAATTTTTTAAAAAACGACAGGGGCGTGCAAGAGATGCTGTCGGTGGCCAGAAAAATTGCGGGACACTTTCGGCGTACAGGCACCACGTACAGAAGACTGGAGCACCACCAAAAACTACTGAACCTGCCCTGCCATCATCTGAAGCAAGAAGTGGTAACGAGGTGGAATTCAACCCTCTATATGCTTCAGAGGTTGGAGGAGCAGCAAAAGGCCATTCAAGCCTATACAATTGAGCACGATATAGGAGGTGGAATGCACCTGTCTCAAGTGCAGTGGAGAATGATTTCAACGTTGTGCAAGGTTCTGATGCCCTTTGAACTTGCCACACGTGAAGTCAGTTCAGACACTGCTAGCCTGAGTCAGGTCATTCCCCTCATCAGGCTTTTGCAGAAGAAGCTGGAGGCATTGAAGAAGGAGCTAAAAGGGAGCGATTCCGCTAGGCATGTGGGACTTGTGGATGCAGCCCTTAATTCGCTTAACAAGGATTCACGGGTGGTCAATCTGTTGAAATCAGAGCACTACATTTTGGCCACCGTGCTCGATCCTAGATTTAAAGCCTACCTTGGATCTCTCTTTCCGGCAGACACAGGTCTGCTGGGGTTGAAAGACCTGCTGGTGACAAAATTGTCAAGTCAAGCGGAACGCGACCTGTCAACATCTCCTCCTTCACATTCTCCCGCAACTGGGGGTGCGAGGAAAAGGCTCAGAATTCCGAGCCCACCCGCTGGCGGTGATGCAGGGCAGTCTGGAGCGACTGCTGATGCTGACATCTGGTCCGGACTGAAGGACCTGACAACGATTACGGACATGTCGTCTACTGTCACTGCATATGATTCTCTCAACATTGATAGAATGGTGGAGGATTATATGAGTGACCGCATCCAAGTAGGCACGTCACACAGTCCGTACTTATACTGGCAGGAAAAAGAGGCAATTTGGAGGCCCTTGCACAAACTGGCTTTATTCTACCTAAGTTGCCCTCCCACAAGTGTGTACTCCGAAAGAGTGTTTAGTGCCGCCGCTCACCTTGTCAGCAATCGGCGTACGAGGTTACATCCAGAAAATGTGGAGAAGATGATGTTCATTAAAATGAATTATAATCAATTCCTCCGCGGAGACATTGACCAGCAGCAATTGCCTCCACAAAGTACACAGGGAGCTGAGATGGTGGATTCCAGTGGGGACGAATTGATAATCTGTGAGGAGGGGGATGTACACGGTGATATATCGGAGGGTGAAGATGAGGTGGACATCTTGCCTCTGTAGAGCCAGTTTGTGCAAGGAGAGATTAATTGCTTCTTTTTTGGGGGGGGTCCAAACCAACCCGTCATATCAGTCACAGTCGTGTGGCAGACCCTGTCACTGAAATGATGGGTTGGTTAAAGTGTGCATGTCCTGTTTTGTTTATACAACATAAGGGTGGGTGGGAGGGCCCAAGGACAATTCCATCTTGCACCTCTTTTTTCTTTTCTTTTTCTTTGCATCATGTGCTGATTGGGGAGGGTTTTTTGGAAGGGACATCCTGCGTGACACTGCAGTGCCACTCCTAGATGGGCCCGGTGTTTGTGTCGGCCACTAGGGTCGCTAATCTTACTCACACAGTCAGCTACCTCATTGCGCCTCTTTTTTTCTTTGCGTCATGTGCTGTTTGGGGAGGGTTTTTTGGAAGGGACATCCTGCGTGACACTGCAGTGCCACTCCTAGATGGGCCCGGTGTTTGTGTCGGCCACTAGGGTCGCTAATCTTACTCACACAGCTACCTCATTGCGCCTCTTTTTTTCTTTGCGTCATGTGCTGTTTGGGGAGGGTTTTTTGGAAGGGCCATCCTGCGTGACACTGCAGTGCCACTCCTAGATGGGCCCGGTGTTTGTGTCGGCCACTAGGGTCGCTAATCTTACTCACACAGCTACCTCATTGCGCCTCTTTTTTTCTTTGCGTCATGTGCTGTTTGGGGAGGGTTTTTTGGAAGGGCCATCCTGCGTGACACTGCAGTGCCACTCCTAGATGGGCCCGGTGTTTGTGTCGGCCACTAGGGTCGCTAATCTTACTCACACAGCTACCTCATTGCGCCTCTTTTTTTCTTTGCGTCATGTGCTGTTTGGGGAGGGTTTTTTGGAAGGGACATCCTGCGTGACACTGCAGTGCCACTCCTAGATGGGCCCGGTGTTTGTGTCGGCCACTAGGGTCGCTAATCTTACTCACACAGCTACCTCATTGCGCCTCTTTTTTTCTTTGCGTCATGTGCTGTTTGGGGAGGGTTTTTTGGAAGGGCCATCCTGCGTGACACTGCAGTGCCACTCCTAGATGGGCCCGGTGTTTGTGTCGGCCACTAGGGTCGCTAATCTTACTCACACAGCTACCTCATTGCGCCTCTTTTTTTCTTTGCGTCATGTGCTGTTTGGGGAGGGTTTTTTGGAAGGGCCATCCTGCGTGACACTGCAGTGCCACTCCTAGATGGGCCCGGTGTTTGTGTCGGCCACTAGGGTCGCTAATCTTACTCACACAGCTACCTCATTGCGCCTCTTTTTTTCTTTGCGTCATGTGCTGTTTGGGGAGGGTTTTTTGGAAGGGACATCCTGCGTGACACTGCAGTGCCACTCCTAGATGGGCCCGGTGTTTGTGTCGGCCACTAGGGTCGCTTATCTTACTCACACAGCGACCTCGGTGCAAATTTTAGGACTAAAAATAATATTGTGAGGTGTGAGGTATTCAGAATAGACTGAAAATGAGTGTAAATTATGGTTTTTGAGGTTAATAATACTTTGGGATCAAAATGACCCCCAAATTCTATGATTTAAGCTGTTTTTTAGTGTTTTTTGAAAAAAACACCCGAATCCAAAACACACCCGAATCCGACAAAAAAAATTCGGTGAGGTTTTGCCAAAACGCGTTCGAACCCAAAACACGGCCGCGGAACCGAACCCAAAACCAAAACACAAAACCCGAAAAATTTCAGGCGCTCATCTCTACTTAGTAGTACACACCATTCTCACTGTCTTCACACAGCAGCGGGGATCAGGAAACCATGTACAGTGCCGGAATGAATGGGGCCACGATAATTTGGGTGCTTCAGTTCCCATGATCAGCCAGTCAGCACCATTCATTCTAATGGAGAATGTCCACGAGTGATCGCAGTGCGTTCCCAAAAGAGGCAAGATTCCACAAGAAGGGAGAGCTACCATGATTATTGGATCATCCCAAGAAACTTTGCTGTACATGTTACATTGACTTTGTACATTTGGATTAATATTGTTTCATTGCTGTGTTTTTGATATGTTCACCCTGTTTTTGGATAACTTTCTTATCAGATATCTAGTTATCTCCATGTCAAAAGATATACAGATGTGTCCCCATACACTTTGGCTTCAGTCACACCACACAGACCCTCTCAGTGAGCATGGTCCGGGGCGACTTGTCCGAGTTGTGTGCCAGTCTCAGTCAAAATCTGCGTTTTACGATGCAGCAGGCATGGCTTTTTCTCATGCCAAGTTCTGTTGTGTCTCATCTGCGACTTTGTACATGTACTATAAAACTAATTCCTGTGATGTTACAGTTGTGGTCCAGCTTCTGTATACTTTGAGTGATGCCTCACTGTGTATGCAATATGAATAAGATGCAAAATTGAAGGGAAAAGATGGTCCAAGATAACATGCTCTCAGAGTAGGTCAGACGCGACAGTCATCTTGTGCCATATGATGTATTGATGTTAGGTGTACAAGGACACATCTGTACTGGTAGGTTTATTAGCTGCTGCCTAAGGGGGCAGGGACTGATGTAAATGACATTCTTTGTACTGAGCTGTGTACTTGGTGGCTGCGCTTCGCATTATCCCAATTGGTTAGGCAGTTGGCAGCGCAGCAATGAAAGTGCTACTGGATAGGACTGAATGGAAACCTTTGTTTTTCAGCCCCTGTCCTGATCATCTCTGTACAAATGTTGGGCGTATGCAAATCGAAATGCAGGGCACCCCCGTGGGTGGATGTTTTTGAGATGCACGTCAGCTATTTTGTGTTTAGTAAATAATGTCTGCAAACTCTATAAAACTCAACATATACTATAAAAGAAAATTATAAGGAAGGATAATAGAAATTGTTTGTGTTACACAGTAAAATTGTAGTTGTGACCCACAGTGCTCACAATCATAACGAACTAGGAAAATGATCACACACATCTATTACTGTACTGAATATCTCTACTGATACTTTCTACAAATGACAGAGAAACAAACTTTCATGTAGATAATCACTCAGTCCACTGACATATTCCACCTGCAGTCACACACACACATCACGGCTGCCGCACACATCTCATCACTGCCTCCAATGATTCATCATATTTACAGTCAGTATCATTGCATTGCATTTATAAACACATTTAAAATATGTTGGTATTCTGAAAAGGAGATTTGGAGATGCAGTCACTGGAATGTGTAGGGGAATGTGCATTAATCAGACAGAGAGCTTTCTGAAACAATCAATATACTCACCAAGTAAATAATGTATAACATTGATGCCTCTGCGTTACCTTCACCTTTTTTATTTGACTGTAAAGTCGGCCTAACGGCAACAATTGAAATTCTGTAATAAGTGAAGTTGTATTGTTCCAGAGCAGATTATTTGTACAAACTATATCCAAGATAAAATATAGGACAAATATAATGTACATAGATTGAATTGGCAGTACTGCTATCTGGATAAGCTAACAGTTAAAGGGTTGAGGCTATTCATTGAATGGCATCATAACCATTTCAAATCATGGGCCGGTATGGACTAAGTAGATAACGGCATGACGTGCTTGCCTAACTAAAGTAATAAAAAGAGGGAGAATCCCCCCCCACCACCACCCCCATCCAAGGAAAAAAAAAAACTATAGCACTCTGCAATTAAAGCAGTGGGTCCCAAAGTTTCATAAATCAGGGAGCCCCAAAGGATCCACGTAATTTCAGGGCACCCCTAGCCAAACTCAGCAAAGGATTCAGACCTGATCGCTGTGCTGCTAATTTTGTTGTCCTGCGTTCAGATAGTCGCCGCCCAACAGGAGTGTAAATTCGCCCCCATGCAAGTGTGCGATCGCATGTGTACATTGTGCGAAAATCCCTCAGCAGCAAACAGCTGCAAATCTGTTATCAACTCACTCACCATCGAATGGTTTTCTCCAGTGTGTGCAGTCTGTGCGCAGCCCAGGACTTACTCCTACAGTGCGAAAAGAACAGGCTGTTCAGGTCCATAGCTGACGTCACACACCCTCCCTGAAAACACTTGGGAATACCTGCGTTTTTCCTGAAACTCCCAGAAAACTGCCAGTTACCACCCACAAATGTCCTCTTACGGTCAATCAGCTTGCGAATGGCTGTGCGATCGAAATTTTCGCACCAGCTTGTCGCTGTTTGGCAATGCCTGTTGTTTTTGGGGGATGTGCGTGCGCATTGCGGTACATACGCATGCGCAGTTGATCAATAATCGCCCGCTGTGCGAAAATGCACAGCAGCGATCAGGTCTGAATCGGACCCTTTGTTTTGTCCACTTATTTTATGATTGGTAGCTGCCACTGTTAAATTATTTTGGGGTCTATGGGGGTAATTCAGACCTGATCGCAGCAGCAAATTTGTTAGCAGTTGGGCAAAACCATGTGCACTGCAGGGGGGCAGATATACCATGTGCAGAGAGAGTTAGATTTGGGTGGGGTGTGTTCAAACTGAAAAAGCAGGCCATATTTACTCTGCACAGATTTAAAAAAAAAACCACCCAAATCTAACTCTGCACAAGTTACATCTGCCCCACCTGCTGTGCAACATGGTTTTGCCCATTTGCTAACAAATTTGCTGCTACGATCAGGTCTGAATTACCCACTATGTACTAAGCGTTGTAGAGAGATAAAGTGGATGAAGATAAAATACCAACCAACCAGCTTCTGTCATTTTTCAACCACAGCCTGTAACATGGCAATTAAGAACTGATTGACTGGTACTTTATCTCCGTCCACTTTATCTCGCTCCAAGGCTTAGTACATAGGTGGTCATTCCGAGTTGATCGCTAGCTGCATTCATTCACTGTGCAGCGATGAGGCAAAAAAAGGCACTTCTGCGCATGCGTATGCGGCACAATGCGCATGCGCGATGTACTTTTACAACGAACGATGTCGTTTCACACAAGGTCTAGTGATCCTTTTCAGTCGCATTGCTGGCCACAGAGTGATTGACATGAAGTGGGCGTTTCTGGGTGTCAAATGACCGTTTTCAGGGAGTGGTCGAAAAAACGCAGGCGTGCCAGGAAAAACGCAGGCATGGCTGGGCGAACGCAGGGCGTGTTTGTGACGTCAAAACAGGAACTGAACAGTCTGAAGTGATCGCAAGCGCTGAGTAGGTATTGAGCTACTCTAAAACTGCACAAAAAAACTTTGTAGCCGCTCTGCAATCCTTTAGTTCGCACTTCTGCCAAGCTAAAATACACTCCCAGTGGGAGGCGGCATAGCGTTTGCATGGCTGCGATCAACTCGGAATGACCACCCTAGACTCCTATATTTGGTTCTAGATCACCAATCCGTGGCACCCCTGCAAGTGCGCCACAGAACCAGTTTGGGAACCACTGTGTTAAAGAATATCAGATTAATCATCACCTGTGAAGCACTCAAACTCTTATGCTGTACATAGGCTTTACAGTCCTAGTAAAATATTGCCAGGTGTTGAAGAAGTGGGTAGCCTTAAGTGCTAGACTCTGGGAAAGAAGGATTAGGGAATTTCACACCTCCCTAATTTTGGGTAGCCGTAAATTATGCTATTGAGATATTATTTGGGACAAATGTCTTTGATTTTAATTATGGTTGTGTTGAGATAGTGATTAGAGTAGTGGCAACCAGAAGTGACAGTCCATATTACTGTGGACAACTGGTTTGTTAATGCTTTTTATGAGGTTACCCAGCATGGCTGTCCATGGAGAAATCGTGGAATTAAGACCTATTGCTATGTATACTCTATTGTATCATGTCACCAATAGCTCTGCATTCTCTAAATCAATCCCCACGGAAAACACCATCAACGTTAATATATCTGCAGGTCTTCTTAATAGCTGCAAAATATGATTTTATCTCCTATCTGAGGGAGGTGGACCTTGAATCCTGATGGTTGGATTAAAGAACTGAAGGTAAAGCGGGAAGTTATGGCAATGTTAAGAATAAGTCTGATGTTGGTGGCTACATATCATTTTGGTATAAAGTCTTTATAGTCTGCAGAGACGTAACTAGACATTTTGGTGCCCAGTGCCAGAGAGGGAATTGGTGCCCCCCCTCTCCCCATTTTTCCAATAGGGACATAAGGCGTAAGCCTCGTGGAGACAAGATTGATCCCATGATATGTTGTCCCTTCCCACGTCTAAAATATATATATATATATATATAGACGAGAATTCCACGTGGTGGAGGGTGCACTCTCACTAAATACAAAGTCCAAATATTACTTCACGACAAAATATTTATTGTAGCCTCATGGGTTTCGACGTTTCGATCCAAAACCAGGATCTTTTTCATGAAAGGCCATACATAAATCATCAAATCCAATCTTGATAAAGTGATTCACAATGGTTAAAAGTATATATCTAGAAAAAATGAAACAAAACATGACTAAGCCTCCCAGGTCCCAATACGTAACAATAATAGTAACACTGATTGTTACAGAAATTACTACTACTCATGCAGCAAATTATCAAAAATGGAAAAAAGACCAATATACCAGAGCAGGTGGCTGAGGGTGAATGTTCAGGAGGATGTACTAAAACACCATGGCCAGTATTTACTAAAAATACGAGTTTGGCCGATTTGTGGTTTTTTTTCTAAGTCCCAATCCGGGAATTCACTAAGCATCAATCTCGGCAGTGTCTGGTCTATTCGTAATGGTTTGAATGACAACGTTCCGAAATACGAATGAATAGACCATCGGTCAAACACGGCTGTTATTTCATAGAATACGGGAATTCACTATTCATTCGTATTTGGGTGTTAGTTTCTGAGTGCTCAATTGCGGTCATATTTTTTTGCGAATCGGTAAAAAAAGCGGCAAAAAAATAGACCTGCTTTTTTCATCCGTGTTTACATGTGTTGACACTTACAAATCATTCTAACCTGAATTAGGATGCTTATAAAAGGGACACAAACTTCTCTCATGCAAAATAATTTATTTCCTTATGTTTGCAGCCCAAAACTTGTAGATTTGTAAGGCAATACACATTTTTCAACATATATCCATTATTACACACATTTGTGTTCAACTTTCAAATATTTCAAATGTTGTTGTTTCTGCATCATGGTTTTTAAATCTGATTACTTATTTTTAACACACACAAACATGGCACAACAATAATGTCAGTCATTTTCGGACTGAATTATCTAAATATTATCCCCAACATATTAGGACACTTTTAGCCAACTCAATTGTGTTTTTATTGTCAATTCATCTAGAGAAGAAATGTTAAACAGTTACAATTCACATTGTAAATTGTATTGGTCATGGATGAATCTGCCCGGCTGCCAATTAGTCTGTCTGCTGGCTCAAAGAATGATTAGAATCTAGAAAGAGTAATGAAG